>NC_053434.1:72386090-72686090 GCF_007990345.1 Gossypium hirsutum | reverse complement strand
CTTTCGTGTCGACTGCACATTGTAATGAAATCGAAAAAGCGAGAGAAAAAGAAAATGAAGAGAAAGAATTCGAAAAAGAAATTGAGATTGAACAAGAGTGCGAGCGAGAAAAAGAAAATGAAAGAAATGAAAAAGAGATTGAAAAAGAAAAAGAAATCAAAAAAGAGAGTGAGGTCGAAAATAAAATTGAAAACGAGAGAGGAAATGAAAAGAGAGAAAAAGAAGTTGAGATTAAAAAAGAAACGAGAGAAAAAGAGACAAATGAACCAGAAAAAGTGAGGAGCAATTCAACTAATCCATATGAAATTTGTTCTTGTTCTGTTTCTGCTTTTCAGGTATCCAAAAGGCCGAGTGATGATAATTTACAACTCCAATACCTTTCCAAGGAGAGAAGGTTCATTTTGGCTGAAAAAGGTAATGTTCTCAACGATCCTAGTTCGCCTATGCCAAAAGGTAAGCAAGGTATGAATGTTGAAAATTTTAAAGCACCACTGTTTTATTCGATTGTTGATGAATTGTCCTTTAGAAGTGATCTGAATTTTGATGTGGTTACTTGCCATCCTTTGACTGATGATAATACATTTGCGTGGAATGATGGCAAGAAGAATAACGCTTTTGGAAATTGCGATGCTGATGAGTTTGTTAGTGAAATAATAATTATTCGGCAATTGCAAGATAAGAAGACATATAAGCCATTCCATCAGCTTGATTTGGGTAAAAATATGCACTCATTGATCTTTTGTGAGAAACTACTTTGTATAAACAAGAATGTGGGTATGAGATTTGAAACGTATGAATGCTTGAAAACATGCATGTCTTTGATTTGTTTGTTTGATATGACGATGACATGTAAAATGGTTAGTTCACTTAAAGTTGAAGATGGTGTCTCAAATCTGCCTTGTTGTATAAATTTTGCATGTTTGAAAAAGCCTTTGCTGTTTTTAACAAAGAATGACCAAAACCGTGTGTTTAAGCCCGGAGCAAGTTATCTTAAGTTGTTGATAAATAAAGGTGAGTACTCTAATTTTGTTTGGAATAAATATGTTGAATCTTCTCATCTTTTCCGAATCTTATCACTATGTGTGAATAGATGTGTGAACCATTTGTGCTTGCTTGATGTTATGACTTTAAATTTGAAAACGAAGTTGTTGAACTATGACAAGTTGCAAACGCTAAATCGAAGCTTTGGCTCTACATCATTGTTCAAAGTTTTTAAGTCATGGATTTTTGTTGTCCAAAATTATAATTCCCGAATGCTTCTTGTTTTTGGTATATCTCCAACGAAGAAATTCTTAACTCATTGCGGAAAGGTAAAATCAACTTTCACTTTTGATCCCGGCATTGGTTCATTTGTTCAATTTTTGCATAAGATCTTAAGAAGACCTTTTGAACTTATAAACCATGGTGTCACTAATCTATTTAATTTTTGTGTAGGTGACACTTCGAAGTGGTTCCCTCCTAAAGAGGGAGGGTATAAACATAAATTGTGTCCTACTCAAGGCATGTCTGATTTGCAGGTTTTTGGGAGCAACTATGCCAATTCCATCGACAAAGGGGCTGGTGACGATGTAAAATTTTTTTCGAGAAAATGGCCCGATTTGGGAACAAATCGCTTTAAAGAGGGAGGGAATGATGTGAGCACGCCCGGGGCATCCTCGAGTGCAAACCAAGATCTAAACGAGCTGCTTAAAGGACCTATAACTCAAGCTTATGCTAAACATTTCCTAGAAGCTATTTTAGCTTCTAATGCAAAACCTTGGTTCGAAACAAGGGCCAAAGCTCACAAAATCAGCTTGAAGCAACTATCCAAAGGACCCGTGCATTGTTGGCAAGCTGATCCTAGCTCATTTCTAGCTCCTCGAGCACCGTCCAGCTCAACTCAGCTCATTTGAGCTTGTTTCAGCTCGTTTGAGCTCAACCGAGCTTACTTTCAGCTCCTTCTTTCTTTCTTTCAATAAACTAAGTCTTAATTTAGTTTATAATTAAGTTTATTACAGCTCATAATTATGTTTTGATTTATTTCATGTTTTTAAAGTTGTCTTAGCCGAATTTAATATGTTTAGCTTAAGACTTTATTAAATTTGTCTATTTTAAATTTGTGTTAATTAATATCTCTATTTTTAATTAATTTGTTCATGTTTCATGTAGGTACAGCCGAATGTGGAGATTCATTCAAGCTAGGTGCATGAACGTCTACTTACAATGCATGATGTGGGAACACAATTAAAGATGATTCATGAATGGGCTGGTTCAATGAACGTAAGGATGATGCATGAATGATTTAATACAATGAATGGTAGAATGCATGAATATTCACTTACATGCATCGGTTGCTGTCCATTGATCTCCTAAGTACCTATTCGGCCAAAAGGCATCTCTTGGAGTGTCCATTCACACCTTGGCCGAACCTAGACATGTCCATTGCTCTCCCATACATTCACCAAGCCTTCAAGTTCATTTCCTTAGCCATGAAGCTGCCCATTGAAGTACCATTCGGCCGAACATGGACAAGGACACCATTGGTCATTTTTCTAGAAGGTTCATGTCTTAATTTAGGTTCATTACTTAATCATTAAGTTCATGAATGGACTATTCGGTTAGCATAAGAAACTAGTAAAATAGTTTGTTGATTTCATTTGTAAAGGACTTTTGACTTTTGATCATTTGAATGAACTTTGTTCAAAGAGTGAGTTTTCTCCTCTCTAAATTCGTACGAGTTTCGATCTAACTTATCTAGCGTGCTAGTGGCGTCTATCGTTCTCTTTTGAACTTATCACCATCCTGGTGTGGCGTTTATCCACCTTTTTATACCTTTGGTTCCTACCTCTCTATAGGTAACGAGTCAAGGTCCATCTTCGACTTCCATTAAACCCACCTTAAGCAATATAAGTCCCGGGGCAATACTTTACATAGTATTGAATCGTTCTTAATACTTAAGTTCATTTTTTTCATCTCCATCCTATTTATTAAATATAAACTTTATTTCTTTTTTTATTAAACCGAACCTACAAAATATCCGAATTTAGCCTATCTTTTGAACCCTTTTAAAAGTCTTCCGCTTAAACTGAAAACAATCTTCATCTTAAAACAATTTCGAACGAACTTCTCGTCGACGATCGGGCAATCAAGTGAATCGACTCAATCAACCGAGCCGGATCACATCACAACCTGACCACCTCTTTGAAAAATAAGTTAGCAACATTAACGGCATCATCAGTTTTATGACATGCTATAAAATGGGCCATTTTTGAGAACCTATCTACAACCACAAATATTGAATCTCGGCCATTCTTACTCCTAGGTAAACCTAGCACGAAATCCATGGAGATATCAGACCAAGGGGTTTCGGGAATAGGTAATGGTTTATAAAAACCGTGGGGCTTAATTCGTGACTTAGCCCGTTTGCACGCAATGCATCTATTACAAAATCGTTCGACATCTCGTCGCATCTTGGGCCAAAAGAAATGTTCGTGCAATGTAGCTAATGTCTTAGCAACACCAAAGTGCCCCATTAATCCTCCGCTATGGGCTTCTTCGATCAACACTTCTCGTACGGAACCTTGGGGTATACAAAGCTTTCCTTCTCGGAATAAGTACCCATCATGTCGATAGTACTTCTCGTAGGCTCCCTTTGCACATAATCTAAAGAATTCACCAAAGTCAGCATCGTTGACATATAAATCTTTAAGAAATACAAACCCCATTAACTTAGCATCCAAAATATTTAGCAACGCATACCTTCGAGATAGTGCATCAGCCACTACGTTTTCCTTACCTTTCTTATATTTAATAACGTAGGGAAAAGATTCGAGAAATTCTACCCACTTAGCGTGTCGCTTATTCAACTTGTGTTGCCCCTTTAAATACTTCAAGGACTCATGATCGGTGTGTATGACGAATTCCTTGGGCCAAAGATAGTGTTGCCATGTTTCTAAGGCTCGGATCAACGAATAGAGCTCCTTGTCATATGTTGGATAGTTTAAGACAGCACCATTCAGTTTCTCGCTAAAATAGGCAATAGGACGACCATCTTGCATCAACACAGCTCCAATGCCTAAACCTGATGCATCACATTCTAACTCGAAAGTTTTATCAAAGTTAGGCAAAGCTAATAACGGTGCATGAGTTAGACAATCTTTAATTTTCAAAAAGAATTTTTCTTGTTCCTCTCCCCAAATGAAGTTGGAATTCTTACAAATAACCCCGGTTAAAGGTGCGGCTAAGGTGCTGAAATTTGGCACGAATCGACGGTAAAAACTTGCTAGTCCATGGAAACTTCAGACTTGGGAGGCATTCGTCGAACGGGGCCATTCTTGGATCGCCTTGATCTTCTCTTGATCGACTTCAAGACCCTCCGAGCTAACAACAAAACCTAAAAACACAACCTTGTTAGTGCAGAAATCACATTTCTTCAAATTAGCATACAAGGTTTCTTTTCTCAATACTTCCAAAACAGATTTTAAATGTAAAATAAGTTCATCCAAATTTTTACTATAGATCAATATATCGTCGAAGTATACTACGCAAAATCTACCAATAAAAGGTCTTAAAACGTGATTCATAAGCCTCATGAATGTGCTTGGGGCGTTCGTTAAGCCAAATGGCATAACGAGCCATTCGTAAAGCCCATGCTTCGTTTTGAACGCAGTCTTCCACTCATCTTCCTCACGCATCCGTATTTGGTGATAACCGCTCTTAAGGTCGATTTTTGAAAATAAACTTGCGCCACTTAGCTCGTCAAGCATATCATCCAATCGTGGTATAGGATGATGATACTTGATAGTTATTTTATTTATAGCACGGCAGTCCACGCACATCCTCCATGTTCCATCCTTCTTCGGAACTAGTAAAACAGGCACGGCGCATGGACTAAGGCTTTCACGCACATAGCCCTTTTCAAGGAGTTCATTTACTTGCTTTTGTAATTCTTTCGTCTCTTCAGGATTGCTCCTGTAAACAGGTCGGTTTGGAATTGCGGCTCCCGGCACAAGATCGATTTGGTGTTCAATTCCATGAATAGGTGGTAACCCACTCGGGATTTCTTCCGGGAATACGTCTTGAAATTCCTGCAACACAGACAAAATAGAAGAAGGCAATTTGTCATCAAATTCGTTAGTGCCAAGCAAGCTCTCCTTGTACAAAAGAACCAACAATGGTTGTTTCAATAGCATCGATTTTCGAACTTCCCTCTCTTTTACAAACAAATTCTTTTTTTCAATCTCATCACTCATTTCTTTTCTTTTGAATCACTCTCTCTTTTTTTATCACTCATCTTTTTGTTTTTCTTCTTTTCTTCACTCTTTTCTTTATTCTTTTCATTTTTTTGCTCTCTCTCGATTTCTTTTGATTTTTCAATCGAACTCCTCATTTTGAGTTGATCATCGTACACTTGTTTCGGTGATAACAGAGCTAGAGTCACCATTCATCTCATATGTTTGAAAGAGAATCGATTTGTGTAACCATCATGAATTGCTCGCTTGTTGAATTGCCACGGACGTCCCAAAAGAAGATGCCCCGCATGCATCGGTACAATGTCGCACATCACTTCATCTTGATATTTTCCGATTGTGAATGAAATGATCACTTGTTTTGTTACCTTTAATTCTCCACCATCGTTAAGCCATTGGATTTTATACGGATCGGGATGTTTGGTGGTGGCCAATCCGAGTTTCTCCACCATCAATGTGCTAGCCACATTTGTACAACTTCCCCCATCGATTATCACAAACAAATCTTACCTTGCACTTGACATCGCGTATGGAAGATGTTTTTGCGTTGTTGATCATTTTCGGCACCTTGCAAGGTGAGACTTCTTTTCACAACCAAGATTTCTCCATTCTCGGCTTGTTCGATGTCTTCCTCTTCTTCGAGTTGTTCAATAGCCTCGTTCTCTTGTTCACTTTCGGATTCAATTTCTCTATCATCTCGAACAAACATCGCATTTTGGTTCGGACATTGGCTTGTGATGTGGCCCCTTCCAAGACATTTGAAGCATTTGATGTCTCGGGATCTATTTGGTTGGGCATCCATCTTTCCTTTACTCGATTCGGCAATCGGTTTGTTGAATTTGGTAGCTCCACTTACTTCTTTATTTCGACTCGGCAAGTCTCGTTTGTTGGACCCTTGCCCCCACTTAGTCGTAGAAAAAGTATTAGGGAAAGAACGGAACGTACCTTTTCTCTTTAATTGTTTTTCAACCTTTATGGCCACTTCCATTTCCTTGTAGTAATCCTCCACGCTTCGTTGGCCTTGAGTTAAGCTTTGGAGCTTTTGATACAACTCCCGGTGATAGTAATCAGGAATGAATCGCTTTCTCATTATGGCTTTCATTTCCGCCCATGTAGACACGAGACGTTCGCCATTGCGTCTTCGGCTCATCGTGAGTTGATCCCACCATATTATGGCGTATTCGGAGAATTCTATAGCAGCTAACTTTACCTTCTTGCTTTCCGAGTAATTGTGGCACTCGAAAACTAACTCCACCTTCTTCTCCCATTCAAGATAGGCCTCGGGATCCGACCTTCCTTGAAAAGCAGGAATCACCATTTTAATGTTTTTTAAATCATCATCGGTCCTCTCTCGATCTCTTGGTCCCCGTGCTCGTTGGCCTTGTCGCCTTGCACTTTGTCGCGAAGCTCGATCACTTTCAACGTCACTTGCTTCATATAGATCATTTGCATGTTGCCATGGACGTTCTCGCTCTCTTCTCGGAATAGGAGGGGTGTTCGCACGTTGGCTTCGTTCCTCCATTTGTTCCATTCGTTCATAAAGGGAATCAAATTGAGGTTGGAACAAACGAGAAATTTCTCGCACGATTGCTTGAACTTGTAGATTGGGCACTCCGCCTCCGGGAACGTTTCTCTTTGGTTGAAGATTAACTCCTCCACCAGCGACATTCGAGGCTCCTCCACTTGTTGCTCGTCATTCCGGGCTCCTTGACATGATGATTAAAATTAAGAAAATATCCTCACCACAAAAAAAAAACCTCACAATTCACTCACAAGAAAAGAATTCACTCCTCTCGTGTTTCACTCTATTTTCGGCTTTTATCTTGATGTACTCTCTTGCCTTTTACCTCTCAAATCCAACTCTCGATATTCTGAAAAGCTACTTAGATTTATCCACACTTGTGGGTCAACTTCAAGGGGTTTGCAAGGGAAAGTCGTATGGTTTAGGGTAGGCTCGAAAGAAAGAAAGGCTTAAGATGCGTATAAAATGGATTCACTAATTGGGATTTTTTTTAATAGCGTGAAAATTCACTAAAATGGGTATAAAGGAGTGTAGAATGTGATTTTAGAAAAAAATTTGTTGAAGTGTCTCCAGACTCTTTTTTTTTACGGATCTTTCACGTTCTTTTCGTCCGCACCTAGACCGTATGCAATTTTTTTTTCAAAATATTTTTTTCGATTTTTTTTCGATTTTTTTTTTCGATTTTTTTGAATCTACAATTTACGTACCTAAATTAACCAGCTCTGATACCAACTGATACGAGCTCGTTTCGTATGAAATAACGAGTCGTAATATTTCCCGATCGAAATTAGGTAGTGTCGGCCTTGAAATAAATTCAAGTCTTGGTGTTTAAAATTAAATGGCTTTGGGAAACAAGGGAGTTTGATGGAGTGTTGTTTGCTGGATATTTCAATGAAAACAAGTCGAACCCTTATTAGCAAATAAGGACCCCGGGGCTTAAGGTTTCAAAGAAAGAAAGGATTTGGGATAAAATCGAGACCCTCTATTTAGCAAAATAGGAACCTACGGTATGAAGAACGCCACACCAATGGTGATAAGTTCGAAACAAAGTCAGATTGACGCCACTTGTTGAAGATAAGTCAATTTGAGCTTTGGAGAATAAAGAGAGTGAATTGCCTCACTAAAATGATATTTCATTCAGAAATTTGTCAAAAGTCCTTTTACAAGAAAATGAGTAACTATTTATAGCCTAATGCCTAGTAGCCGAATGGACATATTCTAGACTTAGTTTCTAAGCAAACATTGAACAAAAATGGCCAATGTAGGTTCGGCTGAATGGTGACCATACATGAAGCTTCCATATTAAGCAAATGAATCTTGGGAATGCATGTAGCAGCTACATTCAGCTGATGAGCTTAAATGATCATTCAATAGGCAACTCTTGCTGAAAAATTATCAATAATAAAGAGGGCACTTGAACAGCCACATTAGGTGTGAATGGACGGTTTTGAAGAGCCTTAAAATGTGAACACCAAGAACCGAATGGCCAAAATGTATCCAGCAATGTGAAGGAAATAATGGCAGCTTGAAAAACTATCTCTTTAGCTGAATGGTCACTTAGAGAACTTCAATAATCAGCACACCATTTTTAATGTAGTTCATGCATGTATCATTAGGTGCATTGAATCCAACATGCATGCATCTTGCACACCACATTCGGCCAACCTTTCCCATGCATCTTCCACATTCGGCTGAACCTAAATAAAACAAATGAACCTCATTAATTTAACTCAATTCAGCTGAATTAATTTAAAACATAATATGAACATACTAATTAACATTAAGCCGAATTAAATATGTACTAAACAAGACACATTAATTCGGCTGAACATAGTTAATTCATGTAATATATTCAAACAAATTAAATGACATCTAGACACCTTTAATTCAACCAAATCAACATATTAAACACTTGTAATAAATTAAGACATATTTAAAAGCTGTAATGAAACTTATTTAAATGCTTATTTAAATGGTCTAAAATTCCAGCAGCAAATTAATTAGCTAGAACGAAATTCAGCTTCAAAGAAGTTGAATATGTTCAGCTCATTTTTAAACTCCTTGCTATCATTTTCCTCAACCCGTTCCACCATTGCTAAAATAGCATCTTTGAATCGTCTAGCTCTAGCTCGCGTTATTGGACCAATGGACAGCTTAATGGCTTCTTGTTCGTTCTCCATTTGGTTCGTAGGCAAGCTCACATCAACAAAGACCCCTTGGTTGTTGAATTTGACAAACTTGTGCCCAGCAACCTGAAATTCATGAATAGATTGAAAATAACACCGATTAGTTACTTGCCCTCCCTCTTTAAGGCAAAGCCACTTCAAAGTGTTACCTACACAATAAAGAAAATTATGAATGACACAATGAACTAAAAACTTGCGAACTCTTTCCAAATTTTCAATCATAATTAGAGCAAAAGAACTATTGCCGAATTCAAAAATATAGATAAGCCTTACCTTTCCACATTGACTTTCCAAATTCATCAAGGAACTAGACATGAGAAATAATTATACGAATATGAACAGTTCATGCAAAGAAACACATATCCCACAACACACTCTATCAAATGGATTCGAAGACTCATGAATCAAACAATTAAATCGATTGGTCAAATCTTCACCATGAAAAATCCCATCCAATGGACGAATAGATGTTAACGAATAACCACAAATCCACAAAAAGTCTTTTAAACAAATATGTGAAAAAAATATTAATCGGCCAAAAGAAACAAGATCACTTAGTCGAATCAAGTTTTGCAAATTTAAACTTAGTACTGGCCAATAATCTTCCACTTCTTCACCAAACTTGTCATATTCACGAATGTCATCACCTTTTGAACAAAATAGAGATGTTTTTAGTTCTTCAGAAACCAAACCTTGTCTATCCTTGAGATTATGGATTTGAGGATCGGTTTTACCATTCTCTCGCAATATGAACCTTCTCTTCTCAGGAATATAATGTAATCGTAATTCCTTTCTTGGTTTAACCTGAAAAAATGAAGAGACAGGAAGACAACGAAATGATATAGGATTGCGCGCGGACCAAGATCGAGTTGCCAAGTCACGAGAAACTCCTACGAAAACCCTAAACAATTAGATCTGAAACAAAACAGAAAATTAAAAGATTAGATTTTTGAATTTTCAGATCTGAAATAAAATCCCCAAAACAGTAAAGAATCAAATAGAGAATAGAAATAAGTGTTAATAAGGAATCTTGAAACCCTAGAAGAGGTTGCGATTCTACCCAATTGAACACCCAGATAGTTTTCCCCAAATTTCGGCAATCTAATTTCTCCCAAAAAGAGTATGGATGAATCGGCAAGAACCCTAGAAATTGGGGATTTTTGGGCTAACTCCTTAAGATAGAAAATGGCTGAAAACACAATAAGAACAGAAAATAAATTAGATAAAGATTCGGCACAAGCAGAAATAAAGAAAGAATTGACAGTAAGAAATTAAAAGATAAGTCCTAAGAAGCCTTGAAATCTCTAAAGATCTCACAACTCCCTTCAAACGGCTCTAATCTCCCCTCCAAAGAATATCAACGGCAAGAAGAAGGTTGAAGATGGCTGCCACAATCAAAAAGATTGTTAAAACAACTTCTAAAGAAAACTCAAAAGAAAATCCTTGAAGAACTCAAAGAGAATTTTCACTCAAATCAAATCTGAAATTTTCAATGTAATTGTAACGTAATGTAGGGTGGCTGGCTAAGCCATATAAATAGGCCTTTCAAATGTTTTCCTAATTTAATTAGAACACTAAAACTAAAACTAAAAAAAAAACTCCTAATTATTTTAATATGGAAATTCGGCCAAGGGTCTTTTATTTGGGACTCTTGGACTGAATATAAAAATTTAAACTAAGTAAAATAAATAAATAAATAAATAAAAATAAAACTTTACAACTTGGGCCACTTTGACAATTTGGCCTGATTTTCAACTAAGTATGGGTGGATTTCTTGATTGGGCTGGGAATTTGCTTATTGGGCCTCGCCTTCAAGAATTTGGGCTTTTGTGACTCGTATCACAACGATTAATCAAAACATTTTTCTTTCTCTCACTCAAATTTCTTTCACTTTCTTTTTCTTTGATCTTGTTTTTCTCACAATCTCGATTCTTTTCTTTTGAATCATTTTTCTTTTCTTTTTCACTCTCTCTCAATTTCTTTTTTGTTCATTCAAATCTTCCAAGGATTGCTTTAATCGTTGTTGATCTTCCATCACTTGTTGTGGAGACAATGGGGCCAAAGTGATATTTTTGCCTTTGTGCTTGAATGAATATTGGTTAGAAAACCCGTCGTGCTTGACTCGCCGATCAAATTGCCACGGCCTCCCAAACAGTAAATGGCCCGCATGCATGGGCACAACGTCGCACAAAATCTTGTCTTGGTACTTTCCAATTGAAAAGGGAATCAAGGCTTGTTTGGTTACCTTAAGTTCGACTCCTTCATTGAGCCATTGCATCTTATAGGGACTCGGGTGCTTAAGGGTCGGCAAAGACAACTTCTTGATCATAAGTGTGCTTGCAACATTTGTGCAACTCCCGCCATCGATCACAACGCTACAAACCTTTCCATGAACATAACATCGGGTATGAAACAAATTCTCGGGTTGCGTTTCACCTATAGAGCTTTGTGCACTAAGACTTCTTTTAACAATGAGCATTTCGCCTTCAACGGAAAACTCTATCTCATCTTCGTTATCGGAAGGATTGTTAATCTCTTCTTCATTCTTGTCTATTTCCTCCTCCGATTCTATTTCACCATTAGGGAGTATCACCATTGTGTTGCGATTTGGGCATTGGCTCGCTATGTGCCCTCTCCCTTGACACTTAAAACACTTAATATCACGTGTTTGGGATTGAGTATTTTCAATGGCCTTACCTTTGCTAGATTCAGCCACAGACTTGTTGGACTTCATGGGCACCACATTTTCTTTTGATTGATTCATTGAAACATTCTTACTTGCCCCTTGGTTCCACTTAGATGCATTCAAAGAGGAATAACCACGTACGGCTCCTTTCATCTTGAGTTGCTTTTCGACCTTGATCGCCATGTGAACCATATCGACGATCTCTACATAGTGTTGCAACTCAACTATGTTGGCAATTTCACGGTTAAGTCCGGCTAAGAAACGAGCCATAGTTGCCTCTCGATCTTCCTCCACATCCGCTCGAATCATGGCCACTTCCATCTCCTTGAAGTAATCCTCCACGCTTCTCGTCCCTTGTCTAAGATTTTGAAGTTTTTGGTACAACTCCCGATGGTAGTACGAAGGGATGAAACGTCGTCGCATTACAGCCTTCATCTCGGACCATGTTTGGATAAGACGCTCGCCATTTCACCTTCGGCTAGTTGTAAGTTGGTCCCACCACACCATTGCGTAGTCCGAAAATTCAATAGCAGCCAACTTAACTTTCTTGGCCTCAGAATGGTTATGGCATTCAAATATAAGCTCGATCTTTTTCTCCCACTCGATATAAGCTTTAGGATCTGATCGGCCTTGGAATGAAGGGATTGACAACTTAATGCTTTTCAAGTCATCATCGAACCTCCCTCGATTTCGTTGGCCTCGGTTGCGTTGGCCTCTTCGTTGAACATTCGCATTGGACCCTTGATCACTTTCGTGTTCAATCGACTCGGAAGATTCATCATCTAAATCAGATTGCCGTCCTCGATTTATCGGAGGGCTTAAGGGAGTTCTCCTTCGTTGGGCTCTTCCTTCCACACGATCAAGTCTATCTTGAATCGGTTCTAACTTTTGATCGAACAATCGTTCCACCTCGCGTAGCAATGCTTGCAAATTCAAGTCCGGCACATTTCAAATAGGTTGCCTTTCTGCCATGTTTATTGTAGGGCTTCTTGATATATGAAATTATAACCTCACAACAAAAACTCACAAGTCACTCAAAAAGAAAATAATTCGGCACTCCACTCGTGTTTACACTCTTTAATGGCTTTTTCTTCTCTTTAATGCTCTCTCAACACTCGTGCCTTTTTCCACTCAATTTCCTCTCGTGATTTCATAAGCGACTCGTCGTGACCTTATCGTAGTTCAATGGGTCGGCTTCAAATGGCTTTACAAGGGATTGATGTTAGGTTACGGGTAGGCTAAAAGAAACAAGAAAGGCTTTAGGCTAAGTGTGGCTTAGAAGATGAATAGAAGAGAATGCCAAACTTACAAACTCGAAACACTTTTTTTTATATCGAAATTTTTTTTAATTGCGTGAAATTTCACTACGGGGGATATAAAAGAGTGTAGAATGAGATTTTGGAAAAATTTCTATTGAAGTGTCTCCAGACTTTTTTTTTTACAGATCTTTCACGTTCTTTTCGTCCGCACCTAAACCGTATGCAATTTTTTTTTCAAATTTTTTTTTCTTTTTTTTTTCGAACTCCTTTTTTTACGTACCTATTTCAAATTGACTTCGAGTGCTCGTACTTCTCGTTTTTACCAGCTCTGATACCAAATGATATGATCTCGGTTTAGTAGTTAGTCCAAGTCGTTTGATTCCCGATCGTAAACGAAGAAGTAGATTAGACGAGAAGGAGTTAGAATATATTTGTGTACAAAGAAGTAAGATAAGTTCGTGCAAAGTTGGATGTGGATTTGGTTTAAGTCGAAATGGTATGAATAGAATGGAAGAGTTCGGTTTAGGATAATTAAGAAATGGTATTTGGTTTTGGTACGTTTTGGTATTTGGGAATTGGTACGAAATGGTATGGAATTGGTATGAAATGGTATGGTATTTGGTACGAATTCGTAACGGTTCAAAGAGGTCAAGAATGAACCAACACTAAAGAAAAGTGTCGACCCGAAACTTATAGGACCTAAATGAATTGGAAATGGTTAAAAAGAACCTTGACCCGATACTTAGGAAAGTATGAACCAAAGGTATCAAAGGTGAACGCCACACTCGGGTTAAGGAGTGATAAGTTCGGAAAAGACTCAGAAAGACGCCACTAAAAGCTTAGATAAGTCTTACGGGCCTCGAACAAAATTTGAGAGAAAATGCCTCACAAATTTGGCAGCAATTCGCTAATTAAAATGTCAAAAGTCCCTTTACAAATTGAATTTAACAACTATTTATAGACAAAGACTAGGCTAGCCGAATAGTCATATGAATGCTTAAGAATTAAGCAAATGAATTCCTTTAATGTGATTAACTAAATTCGGCTGAATGGAGCTCCAATGGTCATCTTCTAGAAAGAGCAATGAACTTAGAAGCTTGGAAAGATGCATGGCAGCAGCTAGGTTCGGTTAATGGACTTAAACAAACTCAATTAATTGGCAACTTTTGTTGAAAAGTGATCAGCAATTAAAGGAGGTAATGAGCAGCCACCAAGGTGTGAAAACTCAGCTTTGAAGAGTCATGGCATGTGAACATATAGAACCGAACAGCCAAGATGAATCCAGCAATGTGAAAAGAATTAAAAGTCGGCTGAATGGTCAACTTGGGAGTAGGAAACAATAGCTTCTTTGGCCGAATGGTCACCTAGGATACTTCAAACAGCAGCCAAATTTAATTCCCCAAACATGCATGTGCCGTCCCCTTACATGTATCTTCTTTTAATTCATTCATGCACCAAGGACGTCCAAATGGGATGTACCTACAGCAAAATTTATTCAATAAATCAAATACATTTTTAAACACATTAATTTGGCAGCAAATGACACAAAAATTATGCACATTAAATTCGGCCACCTTAGGACATAATTAAAACATGTAATAAAATTGACACATTAAAACATGCATAAAAAACATATTAATGAGCTGTAGAAATTAAGACAAATTAATAACATATAATTATAACTCAATTATCATGCATAATTAAATTTGTCCAGATTTAAACCAAATAAATAATGAATATTAATTGAGCTGTAATAAACTAATTAAATGACTCAAATAATTATTTCAGCTACTATAATAAGGTCTTAATGAAATTGAGCTAGTTCGAGCTCATTGAGCTTGAAAGGAGCTGGAAACGAGCTAAATGAAGCTCCACAAAATAAGATTGAGCTACGTCCAGCTTGCAAACACGACGAGCCTCGCTTGTAGGCTGAAACAATAGCCGTTCCCGGGGGCGGGTCGTATCAGCATGCATCGGTACAACGTCGCACATCACTTCATCTTTATATTTTCCGATTGTGAATGAAATGAGCACTTGTTTTGTTACCTTCAATTCTCCACCATCGTTAAGCCATTGGAGTTTATACGGATGGGGATGTTTGTGGTGGCCAATCCGAGTTTCTCCACCATCAACGTACTAGCCACATTTGTACAACTTCCCCCATCGATTATCACGCAACAAATCTTACCTTGCACTTGACATCGCGTATGGAAGATGTTTTCGCGTTGTTGATCATTTTCGGCACCTTGCAAAGTGAGACTTCTTTTCACAACCAAGATTTCTCCATTCTCGGCTTGTTCGATGTCTTCCTCTTCTTCGAGTTGTTCAACAGCCTCGTTCTCTTGTTCACTTTCGAATTCAATTTCTCCATCATCTCGAGCAAACATCGCATTTCGGTTTGGGCATTAGCTTGCGATGTGGCCCCTTCCAAGACATTTGAAGCATTTGATGTCTCGGGATCTATTTGGTTGGGCATCCATCTTTCCTTTACTCGATTCGGCAATCGGTTTGTTGAATTTGGTAGCTCCACTTACTTCTTTATTTCGACTCGGAAAGTCTCGTTTGTTGGACCCTTGCCCCCACTTAGTCGTAGAAGAAGTATTAGGGAAAGAACGGAACGTACCTTTTGATATAAGAATGCACGTGGACCAAGATCGAGTCGTCAAGTCACGAGAAACTCCTACGAAAGCTCTAAACGAATAGATCTAAAAATTAAAACAAAGAACAAGATTAAACTAATCAGATCTAAAATTAAATCCCCAAATTCAATTAAATGAGCAGCAAGGAACAAAGAACGAATGAATAAATGTATTCGGAGTTCAAGAAGATGAAGCCGAACTCCAATAGTGAAATCCCACAAGCCGAATCTGCCCAAGAACAAATCGACAATAAAAACCCCAAATTCCAACAACTTGATTTCCCCAAAATCAGAATGTATTAATCGACAAGAACCCTAGGATTTAGGGATTTTGGTTCGAAACTTTACTGCCCAAAAATAGACCGATTAAATGGAAGGATCTTAGAGTTAAACAAAGCTGAAACACAAGCAAGAACAGCAAAAAGATTAGATAATGAATCGGCACAAGTAGGAATAAAGAAACAAATCGAAACAGTAAGAAATAAAGAAAAGTCCTAAGAACCCTTGAATTCCTGAAAGAATTCACAAATTCCTTCAAACGGCTCTAATCTCCCCTCCAAAGAATATCGATGGCAAGAAGAAGGTTGAAGATGGCTGCCACAATCAAAAGATTGTTAAAACAACTTCTAAAGAAAACTCAAGAGAGAATTCTTGGAGAAAACCCCAAAGAAAATTCTGCACTCAACAAATCTGAAATTTGATAGAAAAAAATAATAATAAGATGTTTTCACAAAGGGTGGCTGGCCAATGCTTATATAGGCCTCCAACAAATCCTAATCTCACAAGTAATTAAAACAAATTAAACCTAATTAATAAAATAACAAGGTAAATTCGGCCATGCACTTATATGGGCTGTTTTGGGCTGAATTTTACATGTAATGCTCCTAAAGATTAAAAAATTAAATTAAACAAGTAAGATGTTTACAAATTGGGCCCTTTGACATTTTGGCCTGATTTTCAACTAAGTATGAAGAAATTTCTTGATTGGGCTGGATTTTGGTTATTGGGCCTCGCCTTCAAGAATTTGGGCTCGTGATCCATCTCCTACCAAAATTGGGTCGTTGATGCTCGTAATGGAGATCCAATGCGTTTTGGCTGCAAGATTTGGTTTCTTGGACCAAGATTTCCAAGATTTGAAATCTTGATTTTCTTGATTCTTAAAATCTCTTCGAACATCAAAATTGGGCCAAGATTCGGTTTCTTGATTTTCTTGAAAACAAGAAAGTGAATCTTGATTTTCTTGTTCTCTCGTGTATGCATCTAAGGCCTTGCTAACAAGCTCTTGAATGGTCCCATTTAGTTTGGACCGCATTTGTCGGGCCTTTGATCTTGTTATTGGGCCTTGTGGCAATTTGAGCCCAGCACGTTCTTGAACTTGGATTGGGCCTTTATGACTCGTATCATTCCCCCTTCCTCAAAAAGATTCGTCCTTGAATCTGAAAAATCAAATGAACTCGACTTTTCTCTATCGAACGGGACTAATGGCAATTGAGTCCACTGAGAAGAATAGCCATGAGATAGTAAATAGCAACAGAAATAAGCTTGTAGTCCAATCATAAGCATAATAGAACAGGTATAACGCATGTGAATGGACAGATTCAGATTACCATGCAAACAATCTAATTTACTCACCACTGCCTCGTCAAATAGTTGAAACAAAGATGGACATGTTTTAAGGCATTCAGTCGTCTCACATTGTTCCCACAAACCATGAATAAATTGCGAGTAATAAATCAAATGGTAAACATAATCGTCACAAGTAGGTATTTGAAAAGATTCACATGGTTCACAGAGTTGCATAATCATACCATGCTTTAATCGACGGTCTATAGATTCACTCACACATGCATTATCAAAAACAAGAATCTTTTTATCAACCATCAAAACAGATAGACCATCAATAAATAAAATAGGACAGTCAAGCACGTTTCGATCTAAGTGTTCATCAACACGATCTTTATCACTATCCGAGGAGTACAAAAGTGTTTCAAAGGTTTCAAGCATCTTACCTCGATAAGCAGAAGAATAAGGGTCGATTTTACCTTTTTCATTTAAAACAAACCTTCGCTCATCGGGGGCATAGTGTAGTCGAATCTTCGTTGTTGAGTTAACGTTTGTCAAATGGAACTCAAACTTCATGTACAACCACATAAACTGTTTAAGGCACGAATATAAATTGAAAACAAATTTGGAAAATTTCGTTACCTTATTCTCCAAAACAGATTTGGACAAATTCAAGGATTTTACACAAGGTAAATCAAGAGAATAACAAATCACGCTTCTTTTCGTAATGACTTTATCAACCACAATCGAAGAGTAACTATTAATCGGATCAAAATGAGGGGATCTTTTAAGAACTAAGTCACCAAAAGTTTTATCAATAATTTTCAAATCTGCACTGGACTCGGTTTCTAAAATTTCCTTACCTCGCTTACCTTCGGGATCATGTAGTGTGATTTCATCTTTGCTTAAGTTGATCGTATGAAAGCGTCTTTCATTTGTGAGGTATTGAAGTTGAAAGTTATCTTTTGATCTTTCGGGAACCTGAAAAGTAGCAACACAAGAAAATTTCATATCTTGGTTAGTGGAAACATTCCTCACTACCCTTTCCACGTCTTTTTCTTTTGTTTCTTTTTCTAATTCATTTTCTCTTCTTTCTTCAATTTCTTTTTCACTCTCAATCTCTTTTTGCTCTTTTTCATTCTCTTTTTCTTTTTCCTCACTTGTTTTAACAGAATTTTTCAGTTTGATTTGGTCCTCATGGACTTGTTCCAGAGTGAGCGGCACTAAGGTGAGTTTCTTTCCTTGAAGCTTGAAAGAATACCTATTGGTACGACCATCGTGAGTGACTTTTCGATCCAGTTGCCATGGTTCTCCTAGCAACAAATGGCAGGCTTGAATAGGCATTACGTCGCACACAACTTCGTCTTGATACTTACCGATAGAAAAGACGATGCACACTTTGTTGAGTGACCCTAAATTGGCCTTCGTTGCTAAGCCCTTGTAGTTGATAAGGTTGTGGATGCTTGGTAGTGGTTAAGCAAAGCTTTTCCACCATCGTCGTGCTGGCTATGTTCGAGCAACTTTCACCATCAATAATAACTCTACAAAGCTTACCTTGTACGTGGCAGCGAGTATGAAAGAGATGTTCTCGTTGCTGCTCGCTCTTTGGTTTTGCGAAAGATGATTGTCCATGATCGTGACAATCATCATCCATTCTAGGGACACGTTGAGGGTTGCACCTATGGGGCTGGTTATCCCTATCTTCCTTAATTGGATCTCGATATTGATGTTTTTGATTCACTCATACCTCATTCAAAGTAGTATTCAATGCTTGAAGTGTAGCATTTATTTGTGTGATTGCAGCAGTATGTCTGTCTAACTGTTGTTGGACTTTCATAAGTGCATCATTATTATCACCTTTAGACATCTTCAAAACCTGTAAAAAATAAACACTCAACACTCAAAAATAAAAGTTAGCAAACCTCACCATTAATCACTCAAAAAGAAAAATCAAATTCTCAATGAGGTCGAATTCAATCTTGTGAGTTCTTTATCAGAGTTTATATCAACCAATTAGAGAGTGTGAACCAAACTACCAAAGAATCCTAATTTGCACTAGGATGCCAAAAACTGACAAGACACCAAGTGATTCGTGTTGCACCGAGGAAGGATTGTGCACACGTTTAAATCCTACTAACACAAGAAACAAGAAGGTGTTAGATATTTTAAAAGGATAATAAAAAGCAAACAAATGAAAACCTACAGCTAAGAATCAATAAAAATTGCTGAAAACAGAAAACCCGAAAAACTGTGAGTAACTTGACAACTTCGTTCGAGGTGTTCCTGATCTCAAAAAATCACAAAATTAAATCTTGAATGTCCTTAAATATTTAATTTTTGATCTGGAAAGTTTGGGCACCAAATTCAACCTGCTGCATCTTTTTTTAAATTTTTATTGAATTTCGTATTTTTTGATTTTTTTGACTTTTTTGACTGATTTTTTTGCGGGAATAATTTTTTTATATTCAATCACAGTGCCAAAAACATGTATGTAAAATTTTAGATCAATCGGACAACGTTTACCCACTCAAATGAATTTTTTTTGAACAATTTTTCTGGGTAAAACTGCTGTTTATGCTTTAAAAAATAGAGATCAGTTTAGAAATCAACCAAGAACACCCAAAACGCCCAAAATCCGATACCAAATGATACAAGAATGCACGCGGACCAAGATCGAGTCGTCAACTCACGAGAAACTCCTACGAAATCTCTAAACGAACAGATCTGAAAATTAAAACAAAGAACAAGATTAAACTAATCAGATCTGAAATTAAATCCCCAAATTCAATTAAATGAGCAGCAAGGAACAAAGAACGAATGAATAAATGTATTCGGAGTTCAAGAAGATGAAGTCGAACTCCAATAGTGAAATCCCACAAGCCGAATCTGCCCAAGAACAAACCGACAATAAAAACCCCAAATTCCAGCAACTTGATTTCCCCAAAATCAGAATGTATTAATCGACAAGAACCCTAGGATTTAGGGATTTTGGTTCGAAACTTTACTGCCCAAAAATAGACCGATTAAATGGAAGGATCTTGGAGTTAAACAAAGCTGAAACACAAGCAAGAACAGCAAAAAGATTAGATAATGAATCGGCACAAGTAGGAATAAAGAAACAAATCGAAACAGCAAGAAATAAAGAAAAGTCCTAAGAACCCTTGAATTCCCGAAAGAATTCACAAATTCCTTCAAACGGCTCTAATCTCCCCTCCAAAGAATATCGATGGCAAGAAGAAGGTTGAAGATGGCTCCCACAATCAAAAGATTGTTAAAACAACTTCTAAAGAAAACTCAAGAGAGAATTCTTGGAGAAAACCCCAAAGAAAATTCTGCACTCAACAAATCTGAAATTTGATAGAAAAAAATAATAATAAGATGTTTTCACAAAGGGTGGCTGGCCAATGCTTACATAGGCCTCCAACAAATCCTAATCTCACAAGTAACTAAAAAAAATTAAACCTAATTAATAAAATAACAAGGTAAATTCGGCCATGCACTTATATGGGCTGTTTTGGGCCGAATTTTACATGTAATGCTCCTAAAGATTAAAAAATTAAATTAAACAAGTAAGATGTTTACAAATTGGGCCCTTTGACATTTTGGCCTGATTTTCAACTAAGTATGAAGAAATTTCTTGATTGGGCTGGATTTTGGTTATTGGGCCTCGCCTTCAAGAATTTGGGCTCGTGATCCATCTCCTACCAAAATTGGGTCGTTGATGCTCGTAATGGAGATCCAATGCGTTTTGGCTGCAAGATTTGGTTTCTTGGACCAAGATTTCCAAGATTTGAAATCTTGATTTTCTTGATTCTTGATTGGGCTGGATTTTGGTTATTGGGCCTCGCCTTCAAGAATTTGGGCTCGTGATCCATCTCCTACCAAAATTGGGTCGTTGATGCTCGTAATGGAGATCCAATGCATTTTGGCTGCAAGATTTGGTTTCTTGGACCAAGATTTCCAAGATTTGAAATCTTGATTTTCTTGATTCTTGAAATCTCTTCGAACAGCAAAATTGGGCCAAGATTCGGTTTCTTGATTTTCTTGAAAACAAGAAAGTGAATCTCGATTTTCTTGTTCTCTCGTGTATGCATCTAAGGCCTTGCTAACAAGCTCTTGAATGGTCCCATTTAGTTTGGACCGCATTTGTCGGGCCTTTAATCTTGTTATTGGGCCTTGTGGCAATTTGAGCCCAGCACGTTCTTGAACTTGGATTGGGCCTTTATGACTCGTATCACCTTTTCTCTTTAATTGTTTTTCAACCTTTATGGCCATATGGACCATATCAATGACCTCGACATAATGGTGTAGCTCCACAATATTTGCAATATCTCGGTTAAGGCCGGCGAGAAATCGAGCCATGGTGGCTTCTCGATCTTCCTCCACATCGGCGCGGATCATGGCCACTTCCATTTCCTTGTAGTAATCCTCCACGCTTCGTTGGCCTTGAGTTAAGCTTTGGAGCTTTTGATAGAACTCCCGGTGATAGTAAGCAGGAATGAATCGCTTTCTCATTATGGCTTTCATTTCCGCCCATGTAGACACGGGACGTTCGCCATTGCGTCTTCGGGTCATCGTGAGTTGATCCCACCATATTATGGCGTATTCAGAGAATTCTATAGCAGCTAACTTTACCTTCTTGCTTTCCGAGTAATTGTGGCACTCGAAAACTAACTCCACCTTCTTCTCCCATCCAAGATAGGCCTCGGGATCCGACCTTCCTTGAAAAGCAGGAATCGCCATTTTAATGTTTTTTAAATCATCATCGGTCCTCTCTCGATCTCTTGGTTCCCGTGCTCGTTGGCCTTGTCGCCTTGCACTTGGTCGCGAAGCTCGATCACTTTCAACGTCACTTGCTTCATATAGATCATTTGCATGTTGCCATGGACGTTCTCGCTCTCTTCTCGAAATAGGAGGGGTGTTCGCACGTTGGCTTCGTTCCTCCATTTGTTCCATTCGTTCTTGAAGGGAATCAAATTGAGGTTGGAACAAACGAGAAATTTCTTGCACGATTGCTTGAACTTGTAGATCGGGCACTCCGCCTCTGGGAACGTTTCTCCTTGGTTGAAGATTAACTCCTCCACCAGCGGCATTCGAGGCTCCTCCACTTGTTGCTCATCGTTCCGGGCTCCTTGACATGATGATTAAAATTAAGAAAATATCCTCACCAAAAAAAAAAACCTCACAATTCACTCACAAGAAAAGAATTCACTCCTCTCGTGTTTCACTCTATTTTCGGCTTTTATCTTGATGTACTCTCTTGCCTTTTACCTCTTAAATCCAACTCTCGATATTCTGAAAAGCTACTTAGATTTATCCACACTTGTGGGTCGGCTTCAAGGGGTTTGCAAGGGAAAGTCGTATGGTTTAGGGTAGGCTCGAAAGAAAGAAAGGCTTAAGATGTGGCGTATAAAATGGATTCACTAATTGGGAATTTTTTTTTATTTTATAGCGTGAAAATTCACTAAAATGGGTATAAAGGAGTGTAGAATGTGATTTTAGAAAAAATTTTATTGAAGTGTCTCCAGACTCTTTTTTTTTACGGATCTTTCACGTTCTTTTCGTCCGCACCTAGACTGTATGCAATTTTTTTTCTCGATTTTTTTTTGATTTTTTTTAATCTACAATTTATGTACCTAAATTAACCAGCTCTGATACCAACTGATACGAGCTCGTTTCGTATGAAATAACGAGTCGTAATATTTCCGATCGAAATTAGGTAGTGTCAGCCTTGAAATAAATTCAAGTCTTGGTGTTTAAAATTAAATGGCTTTGGGAAACAAGGGAGTTTGATGGAGTGTTGTTTGCTGGATATTTCAATGAAAACAAGTCGAACCCTTATTAGCAAATAAGGACCCGAGGCTTAAGGTTTCAAAGAAAGAAAGAATTTGGGATAAAACCGAGACCCTCTATTTAGCAAAATAGGAACCTACGGTATGAAGAACACCACACCAATGGTGATAAGTTCGAAACAAAGTCAGATTGACGCCACTTTTTGAAGATAAGTCAATTAGAGCTTTGGAGAATAAAGAGAGTGAATTGCCTCACTAAAATGATATTTCATTCAGAAATTTATCAAAAGTCCTTTTACAAGAAATTGAGCAACTATTTATAGTCTAATGTCTAGTAGCCGAATGGACATATTCTAGACTTAATTTCTAAGCAAAAATTGAACAAAAATTCAGCTTAAATTCATGTATATGCTTGCATCAAGGTTCGGCTGAATAGAGACCAAGGAAGAGCTTTCAACGAACTTGGAAAAAAATGGAAGTAGCTACATTCGGCCAATGGAGTTTAATGAGGTCATTCATGAAGCAACTATTGATGAAAAATTACCAGCATTAATTGGCAACTTGAACAGCCATTTAGAAGTGTGAATGGACGGTTTTGAAGAGCCTTGAAGTGTGAACATGGCTGAACCGAATAGACATAGTGTGAACAGCTTTTATACGCCCTTGGGAAGAGAATCAGCCAAGCTTGAAAGGATGAAAAACTTGATCACTCTTGGCCGAATAGTTGCCTTGAAGAACACCAAAATTAATTAGCTTTTAATGCATTAGTTCAACTGCACATGCATCTTCAAATTCATTGAATCTCCATGCATGAATCTGTCCAATTCATCTCCAAATTCGGCTGCACCTAAAAATAAACATGAACTTAATTAATTTCAAGCAAATTCATCTGAACTAAATTAAAATATAATGTGAAAATCCTAAATAACATTGAGACAACTTAAATATTAACAAATCATAACACATAAATTCGGCTAGACAAATTTAAAACATGTAATAATTTGACAAACTAAATGACATCAAGACATCTTTAATTTAACTAAATCAAGACATATTAAACATTTAAATTAATTAAGACATATTTAAAAGCTATAATGAAACTTATTTAAATGTTTATTTAAATGGTCTAAATTCCAGTCATCAAATTAATTAGCTAGAACGAAATTCAGCTTCAAAGAAGTTGAATATGTTCAGCTCGTTTTTAAACTCCTTGCTATCATTTTCCTCAACCCGTTCCACCATTGCTAAAATAGCATCTTTGAATTGTTTAGCTCTAGCTCGCGTTATTGGACCAATGGGCAGCTTAATGGCTTCTTGTTCGTTCTCCATTTGGTTTGTAGGCAAGCTCACATCATAGGATACTCTAGATAGGATGGTACTGAAACCATAGGAAAATCTGATAAGAGTCTGAAATTGTAGCTAGACTTCGATTCTGCGAAAACAAACTCTAAACTACTGTCTGATTCATAAAACATATGTAATAAACACTGGAATATTAATTGATGCATAAAAATTCATAATCAAGATAATATGATATGAGTACAAGAGGCCTTGGATGGAGCCGAGGAAGTGCTCGAGTGAGATCTTCGTCTTCGAGACATATGTCGGCAGTGGATGCACCAGTACCACCGAAAACAGAGGTAGAGTCTCATGATTGCGGTGCCGGGGATGATGCCCTATTACAGGCAATGCTTCGTGTTCTGGAAATGGTTACCGGGGCAAGTACGGGCAATGGAGTTCGGGGATCTATTTCTAAAAGACTTGGGGTTAACGGAGCGGAGATCTTTAGGGGCGTGTCTGGTATAGCCCCGAATGTGGCGGAATATTGGTTGGAGGCCACAGAACGGATTATGGACAACTTGGACTGCTCTGAGGAGATTGTGAGTGGGGTATCTGTACTAAGTCCTTTGGGTCACTTAGTTAGGGTAGACAAATTGTATAGGGATGTACCCTTAGAAACTCAAGGTAGGATTTTCCCTGTAGATCTGATGGAGTTACCGTTCAGAGAGTTTGATCTTATTTTGGGAATGGACTGGCTTATTAAGCATAAGGCGACTCTGGATTGTGCTGCTAAACGAATGGTGTTAAGGACCACAAAGGATAATGAGGTTATGGTGATAGGTGAGCGAAGGGATTATTTGTTCAATGTGGTGTCGGCTTTAAGAGCTGAAAAGTGGATTCGGAAAGGTTGTGAGGCCTATTTGGCATTTGTAAGTTAGTCAAAAGAGGAGGGACTGACAGTGGATAAGGTTAGGACTGTAAAGGAGTTCCAAGATGTTTTTCCGAAGGAGCTTCCAGGATTGCCTCCGAACCGAGAAGTTGAGTTTGGAATAGATTTGTTGCCTAGAACGGTGCCCGTGTCCATCGCACCGTATAGGATGGCACCGAAGGAGTTAGTGGAGTTAAAGGCTCAAATTCAAGAATTATTGGATAGGGGCTTCATTAGGCCAAGCGTGTCTCCATGGGGAGCACCGGTGCTATTCGTGAAAAAGAAGGATGGTACGATGCGGATGTGCATTGATTATCTCCAGTTGAACAAACTGACGATTAAGAATAAGTATCCACTGCCAAGGATTGACGATCTGTTCGACCAGCTTAGAGGAGCTTCTGTATTCTCCAAGATTGACCTTTGATCTAGATATCATCAGTTAAGGCTCAAGGAGGTAGATATCTATAAGACGGCATTCAGGACTCGCTATGGTCATTCCGAGTTTCTTGTTATGCCATTTGGACTGACGAACGCTCCTGCAGCATTTATGGATCTGATGAATTGTATGTTCCAACCATTTTTTGATCAGTTCGTAGTCGTCTTTATTAACGATATATTGGTATATTCTGAAACTGAAGCGAAACATGATGAGCATCTCCGTATAGTGCTGCAAGTGTTAAGGGAGAAGGAACTCTTTGCGAAGTTCAGCAAGTGTGAATTTTGGTTGAGGGAGGTAACCTTCTTAGGACATGTGGTCTCTGCTGAGGGGATTAAGGTAAACCCTCAGAAAATTGAAGCGATTTTGGGGTGGAAGCCGCCTAGGACGGTGTCGGAAATTCAAAGTTTCCTAGGGTTGGTAGGATACTACAGAAGGTTTGTGAAAGGTTTTTCTGTGATGGCAGCACCTTTGACAAAACTCATAAGGAAAGGGGTACCGTTTGTATGGACTGAGACTCAGTAGGAGGCTTTTGAGAAGTTGAAGAAAGTTTTGACTGAAGCACCTGTGTTAATTCAGCCAGAGTCTGGGAAGGATTTTACTGTGTACAGTGACGCATTACATGTAGGCTTGGGCGCGTGTTAATGTAGGAGGGTAAGGTGGTTGCATATGCATCACGACAGCTTAAACCTCACGAAGGGAACTATCTTACTCATGATTTGGAGTTAGCGGAAGTGATATTTGCACTTAAGATTTGGAGATATTACTTGTACGGGGAGAGGTGTATTATATACA
This sequence comes from Gossypium hirsutum, assembly GCF_007990345.1. Taxonomy (NCBI): domain Eukaryota; kingdom Viridiplantae; phylum Streptophyta; class Magnoliopsida; order Malvales; family Malvaceae; genus Gossypium; species Gossypium hirsutum. The sequence goes on along the minus strand of NC_053434.1, from coordinate 72,659,776 downwards.
TAGACCACAAGGGTCTTAAGTATTTGTTGACTCAGAAGGAGCTGAACCTTAGGCAAAGGAGATGGATTGAGTTGCTTAAGGATTATGACTATTCGATCGAGTATCACCAGGCAAGGCTAATGTGGTAGCCGATGCTCTAAGTCGTAGAGCTGTATCTGATCTGAGAGCAATGTTTGCTCATCTGAGTTTGTATGATGATGGAAGTCTGTTGACTGAGTTGCAAGTGAGGCCAACCTGGGTGGATCAGATTAAGGAAAAGCAGTTGAACGATGAGTCTTTGGTCGCTCGTTTTCAACAAGTTAAGGAAGGGGAAACTTCTGAGTTTGGGTTAAATGGCGAAGGAGTTCTATGTTTCCGAGGAAGAATTTGTGTTCCGAAGGACTCTGATTTGAGGCAGACAATATTGAAGGAAGCTCATGGAGGACTTTGTGCCCAATTTTACCCCTAGTAGATAAATTACCGAAATACCCTTAGGGTTAAATTGACCTAAATGCATGTTTGACTGTTGTTATTTACTGCATGCCATGTTGTTATTATCTGATGCATGGGATTGGGATATTGACGGAGGAAGTACTGAAAGTGGCTTGTCCACGTACTGGAGGCTTTGCCTCAATTTACTGTTAACTGAGCAGCAAGGCTGCAAGTGTGGAGTGTTGGGCTGGGTGGGTTGAGCTATTCCCCACATGGAGTGTAGGGCTGGTACGGGTGGAGTGTGGTGGTTGGTGGGTTGAGTAGTCTCCCTAAATGGGCTTGCATATGTTATTGATGTTGCATGTATTTTGAAATGGGCCTATGGGCCATACTGTTATCTGAATAAGGGGATAAGGCCTAGTTTATTGTTATCTGAATAAGGGGATAAGGCCTAGTTTATTGTAATCTGAAAAGGGCTCTGGTCCAGTACCACTGTTACCTGAATGGGCTTAGGCCCAATAGGCTTGAGCTGACTTGGGCTTTGAATGGGTTTTCCTTACACACTGAGTTTCCCCAAACTCACCCTTTTTATTTTCATCCACGCAGGAAATCCCCAACCATAGTGGGCTTGAAGCTGTGAGGGAATTCAGAGTGGTCACCCGTTCTTAAAGTTTGATTTTCTTCTGGTGAACTGGACATCCTTTTATTTACATTTGAAGTTTTGGGTTTTTTTAAATGTAATAAGGTCGCGTAATTATTTTTGATGGTTTTAATATGTATTACTAAGATGGGTATTACTTATTTTAACTGTTGAAATTGGATAGCTTTAGGGCGCGTTTTCAAAAACAACAATTGATTTCAAAATAACATGACAACAAGCAAAGCTTCCACAATGAAAGTATTTTCCAAAATTAATCACTTTTCCTAAAAATGACATAATCAAATCGGTTTCCTAGAAATATCCATGACTTTAAGGTGTGGCAATGGCGGTATACATGTCTAGGATTGGATCCGAAGGGAGCTTGGTACTTAAGCAGTTCGATGGACTCACCACCTCTTTTCCGGTTTCCTACCTGGTGCACAGCTTCCATTCACTTTAACCTATAATGAAATTATCTTTTAAAACACTAAGTAAGTTTTTTTGGATCAACAATATAAAATGTTTTGAACGCTTCGATGTGGCATGTCGGATCCGGTCATAACGTCTGGGCCGGGTTTGGGGTGTTACACATAGAGGGTGATGTTCGGCCACATGTATGAAGTAATGGGAAGCCTCCTTTTAGCCGAATAGTCACTTGGAAAAATGAAGGAGTAGCGCACCATACATGAATGGAAAAACATTTATGAACCTTGAACACATTGAATGTGGCCATACATGTGCTTAGTCGAACATGCACCTAGGAGATTCAAAGCCCTTAACCGTCCATGCACCTCCAAAAAGACATGTTGCTTCATGCTCCATGTGTCCATTGAGTTTCTACAAGAAAATGTGAACAGAATTAATTCAAGCTAATGTGAACACAAATGTAAACACTAAATTCGGTTATGATAATTTAATTAACATCAATAAACACTTTTAAGACATATTTAATAAAACTAATGTGAACTAAATTTAATATGTGGTTTATTAATTAACTAATTAATGAACTTATTAAATAAAAATTTAATAGCAGTCAAATGAAGTCAAAGTGATATGAGCTCGCCCATGAAGATAGGTGCCGAATCCATGGAGTTGCCTTTGGGGCCAATTACTCGAGCACGTGCCAAGAAGTTCCAAGATGCTGTAGCAAGCTATATTGCTCGATTGTGGAGTGATGGATTGATTGCCCATAAAACGCCCAGCTCAACTAGCTTGATTCGCAATTTCCTACAAGCTGATTTTAGCTTGTGTCAGCTCAATTTAGCTCAATTCGGCACTTAATTAGTTCAAGGAGCTGATTAAATTTATTTTTAATAAATTTAATTAGTTGTGTTAGTTTAGAATCAGCTCAAATCATTTAATTAAATAAATGTGTCTTAATCTGGACATTTTTAATTCAGCTTATTAAATATGTTTTATATTAGTACATGCCTTTAATATGTCCATATTAAGTCATAAATTAAATGTGTTTAGTTTAATTACAAAGTTTTAATGTGTCTTGACTAAGACAAATTTATTAGTGGCTGCTAATTAATTTGTCTTAGCCGAATTAATGTGCAGAATTTTAATATGTCCAGCTGCTGATTTCATGAGTATTAAACTTGTCCTAATCACATTTATTTGATGTTTTTTTCAGCTAGCTTAATGGCAAAGAAAGCTCATAAAGAAGGAGCATGTATTTGGGCACATGCATGGACGGCATTTAAAGTGCAGCTGCCTTGTGTTTCCAGCTGACTTTTCGTGCAGCTCAATGGACTTCTAGCTGCTATTTTTGAGCTTCTCCAAGGGCCAATTTCGTGGAGAGCAATGGCCAAAGAGTGTATCATAAATTCCAGCAGCCAATTCACTTGGTGGCTACTCATATTCGGCCAAAGAAGCATAATTTTTGAAGCTGTCCATTTCTCTTCTCCATAGCAGCAATTAAGCTATTTTAAAACATTAGTTGAATGTGAATTATCATCATTAAAAGGGCCAGCCAAATCATCTCTTCTAGAAGGATAAGATTCAGATTTTTGTTCATCAATGTATTTGGGAAATTTCTAGGAAGTTTCCTATAGAAACTTAAGGCATAAGAATCTGATTAATAGGCTATTCGGCTGCCTTAGTCCAGCCTATAAATAGACCATGTAATTCACATTTTGGAGGTTAATGAACAATTTGATAGCTTTGCTAAATTGTGAGGTTGTTTTCAACTCTCTTTATTCTCCAAAAACTTGTGAGACTTATCAAACATCTTTGTGGCGTCAAACTTGTTTTTGTTTCTTCCCGAACTTATCACTTTAATCCCAAAAGTGTGGCGTTCGATTCATACTAAGGTTCCTATCACCATTGATAGTGGGTCGAAGTTTCTTTCCATTTAACAAACCTTCCATCCATCTTTACCAACCTAAGCATTCTCCTAAGTTACGGGTTAGCACATTCCTATTGTGTTAGTTCGGCTTTCGAATCCTTAGCCAAATTGCTTCCATTGTTTTCTAATTCATTTCCTAAACCAACAAAACCTTTTTGAGCCTAAATAAACCTCTTTATTCTAGCCTATTTTGTAAAGCCTCAATTTACTCCTAATTCACGATCGGGCGATCTTTACGACTCAATTCGATCTCGAGGTGAGGGCATATCACAAAGTAGTCTTCATGAGCTATAATTCAACTCATGAACTAAAAACTAAGCTGGACTTGGACTCATGAGCTGGTAGTGAGCTGGATCCGAGCTGGGGAACTGGAAGTGAGCTGGTGGTGAGCTCGATGAGCTGAGCTGGACTTGCAGGTAGTTGCATGGTGAGTTCAAGGAGCTGGAATCAGCTTTCTCAGAGTGTCCTAATAGCGTTTCATTCCAAAGTTGAGCTACAAAAGCTGTGATAGACTCTTTAAACTTCTTGGCTCGAGCTCGAGTGACAGGACCTTGTCGTAGCACCATAGAATCCTAGCTCAAATTAGCTGAACCACGGGGCACGATCGCATCAATTGGGCAAACTCGCATACGACTTGACTCACCCAGAGGCAGATTGTATCATTTGGTATTAGAGCTACTAAAACGAGGAGTACTGACACTCGTAGCATCACCGAAGTTAGTTCATAAGAAAAAATTCAAAAAAATCAAAAAAATTAAAAAAAAAGCTTGGTAAATTTTATTCTCTTTGTATTGATACTTTTCTTGACATCTCGATCAGGTACATTCATTTTTTACCATTCATCCCTACCCCAATGCCACACTTCAAAACCATTTCCATCTTCCTCCTGCCAACCCTTAATCTCTCATCATAATCCTTTGTTAAACCATTTGAAACTGACCCCTAAGCCTACGATAAGGCCTTGGCGAGTCCAAATACAAAATTGTGAGAGAAAGATTGAGTGGTAAAAGGCACGAGCATGTGAGAATATTCGAGTGAAGAAAAAGCCTGTAAAGAGTGAAAACACGAGCATGAGTGAAACCCATCAATTTTCCTTTTTGAGTGAATAGTAAGATTTTGTTGTGAGGAATTTACTTTTGGTTTTGTCTAACAAATTTTCTTTCCAATAATAACATCATGTCTTGCGAAGAATTTACTGAATCAGAGTTCCAATATTTGGTGCAAGAAATGCGAAGAATGGTGAATTCTAAATTTGATAAATTGCACGAGAGATTAGACTGTGTGAAGAAAAGAGACCAACGGGAACGAATATCTTCGAGTCAGAAAGTGGAATCAAGAATATCACGAAGACATACATTCATTGATCATTGGAGAAAAGATTTCCATTGTGATTCCTATTCATCATCGGCTTCAAGACCAAGAGATTTCAATCGAGCTTTCTTTTCGTCAATGAATTCAAGACGACAAGAGTCTGACCTCGATTTTGAACCCGTCCAAGATGACATTCAAAGAGATAGACATACCTCTTTTCGATCTTCAAAGACATCTTACTCGGAGTATTTTTCACGAAGCATTGATCAAGATTCTTATGCAAATAATTTTGAACAAAATCATTGTTTTCATGATTCTTTTGTATCTTCTTGTAAAAAGAAAACGAGAAAAGCAAAAGAAGAAAAAGAAAAAGAAATAAAAGAGAGGCAAGAGGATAGTAAGAGAGAAAATGAGAGATTCTTGAAAGAGCTTGAGAAAGTCATTGAAAAAAGTCGATAAAAAGAAAAAGAACAAAAAGAAAGTGAAAATGAGATTGAAAAAGAGAATGAAAAAGAGTTTGAGAGAGAAAAAGAAGTTGAACAAGAACAACAAGTGGAAAAAGAGATTGAGGAAAAAAAACGAGAGATCTCGAGAAAAATGAATCAAGTGAAAAAGAAAGTGAGCAAGCAAGGATTGTTTCCACTAACCCACCTATTCAATCTTCTTGTGATGTAACTTTTCAAGTTCCTAAAGTCTTGTACAATCAATTCCAGCTTCACTACCTTCCAAACAAGAGATGTTTTTGGTTATTCGAGAAAGGTAGGTATGCAAATAATGACCACCCACTTGTGATTGAAGGTAAGAAAGGTAAGGAATCCATGTTTATCGAATCAAGGTTGTCCAATTTTAAAATTGCTCATAAAGATTTTGATGGGTCAATTTCTGACACGCCTCCATCATTTGATTTGATTAGTCCTTGTTCATCTCTTGATGACCCTGCTTAGAAAAGTGCCATGAAAATTCTATCTTGTGACACGTTTGATCCTTCTATTAGATTGGCTGACCCTAATCGAATTTTAGATGTGTTTGATAAAAGCTTTGCACATACAAATTTTGGTTATATAAACTCTTTGAACTCATGTGTTAAATATGTCTATTTAAACATGCCTGTTCTTTTGGTTTGTGATAGATTTGAATCTTTGAAAAGTTGTATGTTTACCACTTCTTTGATTGCTCGAGTGGAATTTCAGTCATGTAGTGAGTTGATTACATCATTTTCTAACATGTTGTGGACATTGGAAATTACTCAAAATATGTTGCATGTTGGAACGAATGATCAAGTTCGTGTGTTCAAACCTGGTATTTGTTACTTTGATTTGTTTTATAGAAGCTTCAAGCAACTTGCTTGTTGTGCATCTTATTGAAGTTTGTTTGATATTCGTACTTTAATTAAGGCAATGAAACTTAATGACTTTGGTTTCAATGTTGTTTTGAACCTTAATCATTTTGCTTGGCTACATTTGAAATATTTGTTTCATTTTGACAAGGTAAGGTCGACTTATGATATGGGACTTGAATTCAATTCTAATTATGATTTATTTTATTCATTTAAGCCTATTGTTTTCGTTAATACTAACCCCTCTCATTTTTGTAAATTCCACCCTTCGAGAAGCATGAGATGCTGATACGAGCACACCCCGCGAACTTCATCGAACAAGTCTGTCAAGCTGAGCATTGACATGTTGGCAAGCTGATCCCAGCTCGTTTCCAGCTCCATGAGCTTCGTCCAGCTCAAATCTATTCGAGCTCAATCCATCTTGCCTGAGCTAAACCGAGCTCACTCCTAGCTCATTTTCAACTCATGAGCTAAACCTTAGGTCAACTTCAGCTTAGGAGTTTAGCCTCAGCTCAACTTTAGCTCACGAGCCAAAGCTTAGCTCATTTTAGTTTAAACTCGGTTTTGTCTTTAATGCATTAAATAAAAATTTGCACATATTTATTTAAGCATTAAACTTGTCTTATATTAATATTTGTTATTAATATGTCATAGTCATTACATAAATTGATTATGTTCACATAGCCAAATTAATGCATGACATTAATGTGTTCACATCATGCCGAATTTATGACTGTTCATGAGATGTCTTAATGACTTGTTTATTTCATGTAGGTACATCCCTTTGGACAGCACATGCATGTAAGGAATTAATGCAAGGTGCATGCATAGAAAGGTTCAATGGATGGCAATCAAGAGGCATATGCATGTTCATGATGGTCTGATACAAGGGTGCACGCGGACCAAGATTGAGTTGCCAAGTCACGAGAAACTCCTACGAAAGCTCTAAACGAACAGATCTGAAATCAAACAAAGAACGAGATTAAATCTGGAAAATTAAAATCTGGAATAAGAACCCTAAAAAAATAGCAAGATCTAATCAAGGAACGAAACACTTATGAAAGAGGTTTCTTGAAACTAAGAACACGAAATTGATTCCCAAGAATGAACTCCCACAAGCCGAATCTGTCAAAGAACACCAAATCAGGAAGCAAATTAGATCGACCAGAATTTCTTGAAACAAATTAGGGTTTATGCGTCAATGAGAAAGAAAGAAATTGAAGGCATAAAACGGCTATTGAGGCTGAGAAAGCGAGGGCAATCTGCTCAATTGACCACCACGAAAGTTTCCCCTAAGTTTCCACAACCAAATTCACCCAAGAAGAATAAGTGTGCATTCGGCAAGAACCCTAGAATTTGGGGATTTAGGGCTGATTGTCGAACTCCAGCAAAAAGTGAAATTGATCAATTCTTTAAGATAAACGAGGGCTGGAAACACAAATAAAACAGCAAATATATTAGAATTAAGATTCGGCACAAGTAGAATTAAATAAAAGAAATTGAACAGCAAAAATTAAAGGATAAGTCCTAAAGATCCTTGAAATCCCGAAAGATTTCACAAATCTCTTCAAACGGCTCTAATCTCCCCTCCAAAGAATATTGATGGCAAGAAGAAGGTTGAAGATGGCTCCCACAATCAAAAGATTGTTAAAACAACTTCTAAAGAAAACTCAAGAGAGAATTCTTGGAGAAAACCCCAAAGAAAATTCTGCACTCAACAAATCTGAAATTTGATAGAAAAATAATAATAAGATGTTTTTACAAAGGGTGGCTGGCCAATGCTTATATAGGCCTCCAACAAATCCTAATCTCACAAGTAACTAATAAAAATTAAACCTAATTAATAAAATAACAAGGTAAATTCGGCCATGCACTTATATGGGCTGTTTTGGGCCGAATTTTACATGTAATGCTCCTAAAGATTAAAAAATTAAATTAAACAAGTAAGATGTTTACAAATTGGGCCCTTTGACATTTTGGCCTGATTTTCAACTAAGTATGAAGAAATTTCTTGATTGGGCTGGATTTTGGTTATTGGGCCTCGCCTTCAAGAATTTGGGCTCGTGATCCATCTCCTACCAAAATTGGGTCGTTGACGCTCGTAATGGAGATCCAATGCGTTTTGGCTGCAAGATTTGGTTTCTTGGACCAAGATTTCCAAGATTTGAAATCTTGATTTTCTTGATTCTTGAAATCTGTTCGAACAGCAAAATTGGGCCAAGATTCGGTTTCTTGATTTTCTTGACAACAAGAAAGTGAATCTTGATTTTCTTGTTCTCTCGTGTATGCATCTAAGGCCTTGCTAACAAGCTCTTGAATGGTCCCATTTAGTTTGGACCACATTTGTCGGGCCTTTGATCTAGTTATTGGGCCTTGTGGCAATTTGAGCCCATCACGTTCTTGAACGTGGATTGGGCCTTTATGACTCGTATCATGGTCATTCATGTATTTGAAGATTCATGGATCAAATTAATGATGGACCATGCATTGGACGATTCATGTATTGATCATGTGTTCACACCTTGTGTTCACACCTTGATGACCATTCGGTTGGATGTTCACACACAAGACTCTACTCAAGCTCCTTGTTCACACCAAGTTTGATCCTTCATGAAGCCTCATTTAATTAAGCCACTCATGGTGAAACAACATGAATTAAAGGCTCCATTAAAGGAGTTAGCTGAATCTAGCCATGCATGCATGAAGAACATTTATCCAAGTACATCAATGCATATTCATGAAGCTAACCACTCACCTCCCATTCGGCTGAACATGGACAAGAACATCATTGGACATTTTTCTAGAAGTTTCATGTTTTAATTAGGTACATTACTTAATTGTTAAGTTCATGAATGGACTATTCGGCTAGCATAAGATACTAGTATAAATAGTTGGTTATTTTCAATTGTAGGGAACTTTTTGCCAAAATTTTTGATACGAGCATACCCTGCGAACCTTATCGAACAAGTCTGTCAAGCCAAGCATTGACATGTTGGCAAGCTGATCCCAGCTCGTTTCTAGCTCCACGAGCTCCGTCCAGCTCAAATCCATCTTATTTGAGCTCAATCCAACTTGCCTAAGCTAAACCGAGCTCACTCCTTGCTCATATTCAGCTCACGAGCTAAACCTTAGCTCAACTTCAGCTTAGGAGTTTGATCTCAGCTCAACTTTAGCTCACAAGCTAAAGCTTAGCTCATTTTAGTTTAAACTCAGTTTTGTCTTTAATGCATTAAAAAAATTTTGCACATATTTATTTTAAGCATTAAACTTGTCTTATATTAATATTTGTTATTAATATGTCATAGTCATTATATAAATTGATTATGTTCATATAGCCGAATTAATGCATGACATTAATGTGATCACATCATGCCGAATTTATGAGTGTTCATGAGATGTCTTAATGACTTGTTTATTTCATGTAGGTACATCCCTTTGGATGGCACATGCATGAAAGGAATTAATGCAAGGTGCATGCATAGAAAGGTTCAATGGATAGCAATCAAGAGGCATATGCATGTTCATGATGGTCATTCATGTATTTGAAGATTCATGAATCAAATTAATGATGGAACATGCATTGGACCGAATAGTCACTTGTGTAGATGAAGAGGTAGCACAACATTCATGGCTCTTGGTCATTCATGACCCATTGGAATTAATGTACCTTGCCATTCATGCATTCCACCGATTCATGCATCTTGAGTATCCATGCACCTTAGCCGTCCATGCACCCTCCAAAAGACATGTTGCTTCAAGCTCCATACATCCATTGAGTTTCTACAAGAAAATGTGAACAGAATTAATTCAAGCTAATGTGAACACAAATGTAAACATTAAATTCGGTTATGACAATTTAATTAATATCAATAAACACTTTTAAGACATATGATACGAGTCATAAAGGCCCAATCCAAGTTCAAGAACGTGATGGGCTCAAATTGCCACAAGGCCCAATAACGAGATCAAAGGCCCGACAAATGCGGTCCAAACTAAATGGGACCATTCAAGAGCTTGTTAGCAAGGCCTTAGATTCATACACGAGAGAACAAGAAAATCAAGATTCACATTCTTGTTTTCAAGAAAATCAAGAAATCGAATCTGATGTGATCTCAATCGCATCATGTTGTGGCACCACTCGTTGCTATCATGATTGGCCTAAACACGAGGGCCCCAAGTGCAAGATGAAGCTCAATCTCAGCTCAACAAGCTCAATCTTAGTTTTTCCCAGCTCAATTTAGCTCACATGAGCTTAATTTAGCTCGTTTGAGCTCAATTTAGCTTACTTTAGCTCGTTTGAGCTTGGCTTAAGTTTATTTCAACTCATTTATTTTAATGTCTGAATAAATTAAGTAATTTATTAATTTAGCTTAAATTGCTACAGCTCATAATTATGTTTTGACTTATTACATGTTTTAAATGTGTCTTGGCCGAATTTAATATGTCTTGTTAAGACTTTATTAAATTTGTCTAATTTAATTTATGTTTAATTAGTGTGTCTAAATTATATTAATGCTTTTTCAGCTGAATTTTATGTGACTTAATTTTGGTTCATGTGTTTTTGTAGGTGAGTTGAATTTGGAGAGTAATTAAACAAGGTTCATGCATGATAGGTTCAATGTATGGGACGGTGCATGTAAGGCCTCTTTCAATGAATGGTGGCTGATCCATTTGGCTCCCCAAGGCACCTATTTGGCCAAAAGGTGTCCAGCAACTTAAAGCACAAGCTTGGCTGATCGTATTCCCAAGGCAGCATCTAAGCCATTCACACCTCAATTTGACCAATCAGCTCCTATACATGTATGGGTGGATTCATGAACGTCCAAAGGGAGGGAATATTACCTTAATTCATCACATTGAATGTATAATGTGCATGTACAAAAGGGAGAACGAATTTACAAGGTACATGCTTCCATTCATGAACCAGCCCATCATTAAAGTTTTAATTAAGAGAGATGCATGACCCATGCACCTAGCATTCGTCCAAGAGGGGTTGGATATGAATTGAAGATGCACATTCATGGAACAAGGAAGCTTTCTTATTGGTTAAGCATGCATGAACGGGTTTTGGGAAGAAACATGATTATTCAACCATGCATGAACTTACACTATCCATGAACAGAGATTTAATGCTTGAAGTGTGAACTTTTTTGATTAAGGAATGCGCGCGGACCAAGATCGAGTTGCCAAGTCACGAGAAACTCCTACGAAAGCTCTAAACGAACAGATCTAAAATCAAACAAAGAACGAGATTAAATCTGGAAAAATTAAAATCTGGAATAAGAACCCTAAAAATCAGCAAGATCTAATCAAGGAACGAAACACTTATGAAAGAGGTTTCTTGAAACCAAGAACCCGAAATTGATTCCCAAGAATGAACTCCTACAAGCCGAATCTGCCAAGAACACCAAAACAGTAAGTAGATTGAAACAATCAGATTTTTAATTGGAAGATTAGGGATTTGGGCGGCAAAAAAAAAAGAAAAGAAAGAAATAGGTGAAATTGAACAGTTCAAGAAGTGAATTTAAGTTGCGATTCGGTCCAATTGAACACCCAATATGAATTGCCCAAATTTCAGCAGCCGAATTTCACCCAACAAGAAGAAATAGAAAACGGCAAGAACCCTAAATTTTGGGGAATTTTGAGTCGATTATATGTGGCCAATAAAAGAACCGATTAAATGAAGAGTTCTTGGAGTTTGAATCAAGGCTGAAACACAAACAAGAACAGCAAAATATTAGATGATGAATCGGCACAAGTAGGAATAAAGAAACAAATCGAAACAGCAAGAAATAAAGAAAAGTCCTAAGAACCCTTGAATTCCCGAAAGAATTCACAAATTCCTTCAAACGGCTCTAATCTCCCCTCCAAAGAATATCGATGGCAAGAAGAAGGTTGAAGATGGCTCCCACAATCAAAAGATTGTTAAAACAACTTCTAAAGAAAACTCAAGAGAGAATTCTTGGAGAAAACCCCAAAGAAAATACTGCACTCAACAAATCTGAAATTTGATAGAAAAAAAAATAATAAGATGTTGTTTACAAAGGGTGGCTGGCCAATGCTTATATAGGCCTCCAACAAATCCTAATCTCACAAGTAACTAATAAAAATTAAACCTAATTAATAAAATAACAAGGTAAATTCGGCCATGCACTTATATGGGCTGTTTTGGGCCGAATTTTACATGTAATGCTCCTAAAGATTAAAAATTAAATTAAACAAGTAGGATGTTTACGAATTGGGCCCTTTGACATTTTGGCCTGATTTTCAACTAAGTATGAAGAAATTTCTTGATTGGGCTGGATTTTGGTTATTGGGCCTCGCCTTCAAGAATTTGGGCTCGTGATCCATCTCCTACCAAAATTGGGTCGTTGACGCTCGTAATGGAGATCCAATGCGTTTTGGCTGCAAGATTTGGTTTCTTCGACCAAGATTTCCAAGATTTGAAATCTTGATTTTCTTGATTCTTGAAATCTGTTCGAACATCAAAATTGGGCCAAGATTCGGTTTCTTGATGATACGAGTCACAAAAGCCCAAATTCTTGAAGGCGAGGCCCAATAAGCAAATTCCCAGCCCAATCAAGAAATCCACCCATACTTAGTTGAAAATCAGGCCAAATTGTCAAAGTGGCCCAAGTTGTAAAGTTTTATTTTTATTTATTTATTTTACTTAGTTTAAATTTTTATATTCAGTCCAAGAGTCCCAAATAAAAGACCCTTGGCCGAATTTCCATATTAAAATAATTAGGAGTTTTTTTTTTAGTTTTAGTTTTAGTGTTCTAATTAAATTAGGAAAACATTTGAAAGGCCTATTTATATGGCTTGGCCAGCCACCCTACATTACGTTACAATTACATTGAAAATTTCAGATTTGATTTGAGTGAAAATTCTCTTTGAGTTCTTCAAGGATTTTCTCTTGTGTTTTCTTTAGAAGTTGTTTTAACAATCTTTTTGATTGTGGGAGCCATCTTCAACCTTCTTCTTGCCATTGATATTCTTTGGAGGGGAGATTAGAGCCGTTTGAAGGGAGTTGTGAGATCTTTCGAGATTTCAAGGCTTCTTAGGACTTATCTTTTAATTTCTTACTGTCAATTCTTTCTTTATTTCTGCTTTTGCCGAATCTTTATCTAATTTATTTTCTGTTCTTATTGTGTTTTCAGCCTTTTTCTATCTTAAGGAATTAGCCCAAAATCCCTAATTTCTAGGGTTCTTGCCGATTCATCCATACTCTTTTTGGGAGAAATTAGATTGCCGAAATTTGGGGAAAACTATCTGGGTGTTCAATTGGGCAGAATCGCAACCTCTTCTAGGGTTTCAAGATTCCTTATTAACACTTATTTCTATTCTCTATTTGATTCTTTACTGTTTTGGGGATTTTATTTCAGATCTGAAAATTCAAAAATCTAATCTTTTAATTTTCTGTTCCGTTTCAGATCTAATTGTTTAGGGTTTTCGTAGGAGTTTCTCGTGACTTGGCAACTCGATCTTGGTCCGCGCGCAATCCTATATCATTTGGTATCAGATTTTAGGCGTTTTGGGTGTTCTTGGTTGATTTCTAAACTGATCTCTATTTTTTAAAGCATAAACAGCAGTTTTACCCAGAAAAATTGTTCAAAATAAAATTCATTTGAGTGGGTAACCGTTGTCCTATTGATCTGAAATTTTACATACATGTTTTTGGCACTGTGATTGAATATAAAAAAATTATTCCCGCAAAAAAATCAGTCAAAAAGTCAAAAAAATCAAAAAATACGAAATTCAATAAAAATTTAAAAAAAGATTCAGCTGGTTGAATTTGGTGCCCAAAATTTCCAGATCGAAAATTCAATATATAAGGACACTCCAAATTTAATTTCGTGATTTTTGGAGATCGGGAACACCTCGAACGAAGTTGTCAAGTTACTCCGCAGTTTTTCGGGTTTTCTGTTTTCAGCAATTTTATTGATTCTTAGCTGTAGGTTTTCATTTGTTTGCTTTTTATTCTCCTTTTACAATATCTAACACCTTCTTGTTTCTTGTGTTAGTAGGATTTAAACGTGTGCACAATCCTTCCTCGGTGCAACACGAATCACTTGGTGTCTCGTCAGTTTTTGGCATCCTAGTGCAAATTAGGATTCTTTGGTAGTTTGGTTCACACTCCCTAATTGGTTGATATAAACTCTGATAAAGAACTCACAAGATTGAATTCGACCTCATTGAGAATTTGATTTTTCTTTTTGAGTGATTAATGGTGAGGTTTGCTAACTTTTATTTTTGAGTGTTGAGTGTTTATTTTTTACAGTTTTGAAGATGTCTAAAGGTGATAATAATGATGCACTTATGAAAGTCCAACAACAGTTAGACGGACATACTGCTGCAATCACACAAATAAATGCTACACTTCAAGCATTGAATACTACTTTGAATGAGGTACGAGTGAATCAAAAACATCAATATCGAGATCCAATTAAGGAAGATAGGGGTAACCAGCCCCATAGGTGCAGCCCTCAACGTGTCCCTAGAATGGATGATGATTTTCATGATCGTGGACAATCATCTTTGGCAAAACCAAAGAGCGAGCAGCAACGAGAACATCTCTTTCATACTCGCTGCCATGTACAAGGTAAGCTTTGTAGAGTTATTATTGATGGTGAAAGTTGCTCAAACATAGCCAGCACGACGATGGTGGAAAAGCTTTGCTTAACCACTACCAAGCATCCACAACCTTATCAACTACAAGGGCTTAGCAACGAAGGCCAATTTAGGGTCACTCAACAAGTGCGCATCGCCTTTTCTATCGGTAAGTATCAAGACGAAGTTGTGTGCGACGTAATGCCTATTCAAGCCTGCCATTTGTTGCTAGGAGAACCATGGCAGCTGGATCGAAAAGTCACTCACGATGGTCGTACCAATAGGTATTCTTTCAAGCATCAAGGAAAGAAACTCACCTTAGTGCCGCTCACTCCGGAACAAGTCCATGAGGACCAAATCAAACTGAAAAATTCTATTAAAACAAGTGAGGAAAAAGAAAAAGAGAATGAAAAAGAGCAAAAAGAGATTGAGAGTGAAAAAGAAATTGAAGAAAGAAGAGAATGAATTAGAAAAAGAAACAAAAGAAAAAGACGTGGAAAGGGTAGTGAGGAATGTTTCCACTAACCAAGATATGAATTTTTCTTGTGTTGCTACTTTTCAGGTTCCCGAAAGATCGAAAGATAACTTTCAACTTTAATACCTCTCAAATGAAAGACGCTTTCATACGATCAACTTAGGTAAAGATGAAATCACACTACATGATCCCGAAGGTAAGCGAGGTAAGGAAATTTTAGAAACCGAGTCCAGTGCAGATTTGAAAATTATTGATAAAACTTTTGGTGACTTAGTTCTTAAAATATCCCCTCATTTTGATCCGATTAATTGTTACTCTTCGATTGTGGTTGATAAAGTCATTACGAAAAGAAGCGTGATTTGTTATTCTCTTGATTTACCTTGTGTAAAATCCTTGAATTTGTCCAAATCTGTTTTGGAGAATAAGGTAACGAAATTTTCCAAATTTGTTTTCAATTTATATTCGTGCCTTAAACAGTTTATGTGGTTGTACATGAAGTTTGAGTTCCATTTGACAAAGGTTAACTCAACAACGGAGATTCGACTACACTATGCCCCCGATGAGCGAAGGTTTGTTTTAAATGAAAAAGGTAAAATCGACCCTTATTCTTTTGCTTATCAAGGTAAGATGCTTGAAACCTTTGAAACACTTTTGTACTCCTCGGATAGCGACAAAGATCGTGTTGATGAACACTTAGATCGAAACGTGCTTGACTGTCCTTTTTATTTATTGATGATCTATCTGTTTTGATGGTTGATAAAAAGATTCTTGTTTTTGATAATGCATGTGTGAGTGAATCTATAGACCGTCGATTAATGCATGGTATGATTATGCAACTCTGTGAACCATGTGAATCTTTTCAAATACCTACTTGTGACGATTATGTTTACCATTTGATTTATTACTCGCAATTTATTCATGGTTTGTGGGAACAATGTGAGATGACTGAATGCCTTAAAACATGTCCATCTTTGTTTCAAATATTTGACGAGGCAGTGGTGAGTAAATAGATTGTTTGCATGGTAATCTGAATCTGTCCATTCACATTCGTTATACCTGTTCTATTATGCTTATGATTGGACTACAAGCTTATTTCCGTTGCTATTTACTATCTCATGGCTATTCTTCTCAGTGGACTCAATTGCCATTACTCCCGTTTGATAGAGGAAAGTCGAGTTCATTTGATTTTTCAGATTCGAGGACGAATCTTTTTGAGGAAGGGGGAATGATACGAGTCACAAAAGCCCAAATTCTTGAATGCGAGGCCCAATAAGCAAATTCCCAGCCCAATCAAGAAATCCACCCATACTTAGTTGAAAATCAGGCCAAATTGTCAAAGTGGCCCAAGTTGTAAAGTTTTATTTTTATTTATTTATTTTACTTAGTTTAAATTTTTATATTCAGTCCAAGAGTCCCAAATAAAAGACCCTTGGCCGAATTTCCATATTAAAATAATTAGGAGTTTTTTTTTAGTTTTAGTTTTAGTGTTCTAATTAAATTAGGAAAACATTTGAAAGGCCTATTTATATGGCTTGGCCAGCCACCCTACATTACGTTACAATTACATTGAAAATTTCAGATTTGATTTGAGTGAAAATTCTCTTTGAGTTTTTCAAGGATTTTCTCTTGAGTTTTCTTTAGAAGTTGTTTTAACAATCTTTTTGATTGTGGGAGCCATCTTCAACCTTCTTCTTGCCATTGATATTCTTTGGAGGGGAGATTAGAGCCGTTTGAAGGGAGTTGTGAGATCTTTCGAGATTTCAAGGCTTCTTAGGACTTATCTTTTAATTTCTTACTGTCAATTCTTTCTTTATTTCTGCTTGTACCGAATCTTTATCTAATTTATTTTCTGTTCTTATTGTGTTTTCAGCCTTTTTCTATCTTAAGGAATTAGCCCAAAAATCCCCAATTTCTAGGGTTCTTGCCGATTCATCCATACTCTTTTTGGGAGAAATTAGATTGCCGAAATTTGGGGAAAACTATCTGGGTGTTCAATTGGGCAGAATCGCAACCTCTTCTAGGGTTTCAAGATTCCTTATTAACACTTATTTCTATTCTCTATTTGATTCTTTACTGTTTTGGGGATTTTATTTCAGATCTGAAAATTCAAAAATCTAATCTTTTAATTTTCTGTTTCGTTTCAGATCTAATTGTTTAGGGTTTTCGTAGGAGTTTCTCGTGACTTGGCAACTCGATCTTGGTCCGCGTGCAACTCCGTATCACTTGATTTTCTTGAAAACAAGAAAGTGAATCTTGATTTTCTTGTTCTCTCGTGTATGCATCTAAGGCCTTGCTAACAAGCTCTTGAATGGTCCCATTTAGTTTGGACCGCATTTGTCGGGCCTTTGATCTTGTTATTGGGCCTTGTGGCAATTTGAGCCCAGCACGTTCTTGAACTTGGATTGGGCCTTTATGACTCGTATCATTCCCTCCTTCCTCAAAAAGATTCGTCCTCGAATCTGAAAAATCAAATGGGGACAAGTCAACCACATTAAAAGGAGAACTTACATTGTACTCACCAGGTAGATCAATTTTATAGGCATTATCGTTGATTCGCTCGAGTACTTGGAAAGGCCCATCACCCCTTGGGTCCAACTTAGTCTTCCTTTTTGTAGGAAATCGTTCTTTCCTCAAATGGACCCAAACCCAATCTCCGGGTTCTAGTACAACCCGTTTGCGCCCCTTGTTTGCTTTGTTGGTGTTGGCATCATTTGTTTTGGCTATTTGCTATCTAGCCTTCTCATGTAAGGATTTCACCAACTCAGCTTTCTGTTCGCCATCTAAATTCATAACGTGTTCAAGAGGTAATGGCGCAAGATCAAGTACTGTTAGTGGGTTAAAACCATAAACAAGTTCAAATGGGGAATAACCAGTTGTAGAATGAATAGATCTATTATATGCAAATTCAACGAATGGTAGGCATTCTTCCCAATTTCTAATGTTCTTTCCCACAACAGCTCGTAATAGAGTCCCTAAGATTCGATTAACTACTTCAGTTTGACCATCAGTTTGGGGGTGACATGTAGTAGAATAAAGCAATTTAGTACCAAGCTTACCCCACAATACCTTCCAAAAGTGGCTAAGGAATTTGACATCTCTATTAGAAACAATTGTTTTAGGGATGCCATGAAGTCTTACCACTTCTTTAAAGAATAAGTCTACCACATGTGTAGCATCATCTGTTTTGTGACAAGGAATAAAATGTGACATCTTTGAAAACCTGTCAACAACAACAAATATACTATCTCTTCCTTTTTTTGTTCGAGGCAAACCTAAAATAAAATCCATGGTTAAATCTACCCAAGGTGAAGTAGGAATCGGTAGAGGAGTGTAAAGGCCATGAGGCATTACCTTAGATTTGGCTTGTTTGCATGTAATGCACTTGGAACATACCTTTTCCACATCCTTCTTCATATGTGGCCAATGGAAGTGTTCTTGCAATATGTCTAGTGTTTTGGCCACTCCAAAATGTCCCATTAGTCCCCCACTATGGGCTTCATGAATCAACAATTCTCTCATGGAACACTTTGGTATGCATAACCTGTTTAAACGAAAAAGAAAGCCATCTACAAGATAAAATTTTTCAAAAGCAGTATGTCCACAATTCTTATAGATATGGCTGAAATCAGTATCATCATCATATAACTCTTTAATATGTTCAAACCCTAAGACTTTAGCATTCAATGTAGTTATTAAAGTATATCGTCTAGACAAAGCATCTGCGACTACATTATCTTTACCTGTTTTATATTGAATCACATAAGGGAATGTTTCAATAATTCTACCCATCGGGCATGTCTTTTACTCAACTTACCTTGTCCCTTTAACCATTTAAGAGACTCATGATCTGTATGTATGACAAACTCATTAGGCAGCAAATAATGTTGCCATACTTGAAGTGCACGAACTAATGCCAATAGTTCTTTGTCATAAGTCGAGTAATTTAACTGTGCACCGTTCAATTTCTCACTAAAATAAGCAATAGGTTGCTTATCTTGCATTAAAACGGCGCCGATTCCAATTCCTGAAGCATCACACTCAAGTTCAAAAGTGTTAGCAAAATCAGGTAATTTAAGCAAAGGAGCAGAACATAATTTAGCTTTTAGAGTTTGAAAAGCTTTTTCTTGGGTTTCACCCCATTTGAAACCCACTGATTTCTTTATAACTTCAGTCAATGGGGCAGCAATAGTAGAGAAATCTTTCACAAATCGTCTATAAAAACTAGCTAAACCATGGAAAAATCTCACCTCAGTTACCGATTTAGGAGTCGTCCACTCCTTAATTGCCTTAACTTTGTCCTCATCGACATGAATACCTTGAGCACTAACTATGAAACCTAAGAATATTAGTTTATCACAACAAAATGTGCATTTATCAAGGTTGGCAAATAATCTTTCAGTTCGTAGAATATCCAAAACGGTTCGAACATGGAAAACATGATCATCTAATGACTTTGAGTAAATTAAAATATCATCAAAGTAAACTACTACAAATTCACCCAAATGTAGCCTCAAAACATGATTCATTAATCTCATAAATGTACTAGGTGCATTAGTAAGGCCGAAAGGCATAACTAACCATTCATACAATCCAAATTTTATTTTAAAAGCTGTTTTCCATTCATCCCCTTCCCTCATTCGAATTTGATGATAACCGCTTTTTAAATCAATTTTTGTAAATATTATTGAACCATGTAATTCATCAAGCATATCATCAAGTCTAGGGATTGGGTGTCGATACTTTACCGTTATCTTGTTGATTGGGCGACAATCAACACACATACGAAACGTACCATCTTTCTTTGGCACCAATAAGACAGGAACAGCACAAGGACTTAGGCTCTCACGAATGTACCCTTTGTCTAGTAATTCCTCCACTTGCCTTTGCAATTCCTTTGTCTCCTCGGGATTGCATCTATAGGCTGGTCGATTTGGGATTGAAGCTCCGGGTACTAAGTCAATTTGATGTTCTATCCCTCGTAAAGGTGGTAAACCTTTAGGGGCCTCACTAAAAACATCCTCATAATCCTGCAAAAGAGATTGAAACACACTAGGCAAATTTTCGTTAATGTTAGATAAAGATAAATAATTTTGCCTAAACCTCACAAGGATACAAGGCTGTTTATTAAGTAGGGCTCTCTTCACATCTTTTTTTGTTGCCAAAAGATTTTTTCCGCTCATTTTACCACTAGAGGAATCACTCACCTTTGGGCTTTTTAAATTTTGACTTTTTCCACTACTATTAGCCTCTTTTCTCTCTGTCTTTTGTACTTGCTCTTTCTCCCTTACCCCCTCACAAAATTTTATCATCCTCAATTGATCTTTATATACATCAGTAGGATTTAAAGGAGCAAAAGTGAATTTCTTGCCTTTAAATACAAGGGAGTATCGATTAAGTTTACCTTGGTGTGTAACATCGCGATCAAATTGCCAAGGTCGTCCAAGGAGCAAGTGTGCCGCATGCATGGGGACTACATCACACCATACGTCATCCTCATAATTGCCGAGTTTAATAGTGACCAAGGACTGTTTCGTAACTTTAACTTCGAAACATTCATTAAGCCACTGAAGGTGATATGGCTTAGGGTGTTTGGTACAAGGCAACTTTAAAGAATCCACCAAATAACTACTCACTACATTCAAGCAACTACCACTATCAATAATGAGTGAACATAAGTTACCTTTAATAAAACACCGAGAATGGAAAATATTGGCCCTTTGGCTATCATCATCTTTCATCTGAATGTTAAGAGTTCGACGAACTACAAGGCATTGAAAATTAGCAAAGTCCCCTTCCTTTGGTGGTTCGACCAACTCGTCGCCATTATCACTGTCATCCACAAGTTCTGGCATATCTGGATCTGTATTATCAGAGTCGGAAGTGTACTCACCGTTATCTTTTAGAAGAAGTAATCTCGTGTTAGGGCATTCTCTACTATAATGACCACGCCCTTTGCACTTAAAGCATTCAATCTCACGAGTCCTCTTCGCACTCGAATCACCTAAATTGGGCTGCTTAGAAGGTGTTTGTGTTTTTGCAGGAGCCCCTTTTTTCCAATCTGATTGTTTACTTCCATTACTCAAAGAAGACTTGTTAGTAACAAAAGGTGGTTTTGAACTCTTAAAATCAGAATTGGAATTGTTACCTCGATAATATTGTGAAGTAGAGAATGACCCAAACCTTTGTTCCTTTAATTGTTGCTCGATCTCAATGGCTTTGTGAACTGCTTCTTCCAAATCAATGTAAGTTTGTAGCCTCAATGTATTAGCTATCGGCCTGTTCAAACCATCAATGAATCGAACCATAGTTGTTTCTTCATCTTCCTCCACATTAGCTCTCTGAATGAGCATCTCCATCTCTTTAAAATATTCATCCACTGTCCTATTACCTTGGATAAGTCTTCTCAACTTTGTTTTAATTTCTCTATAGTAGTGAGGTGGAATAAACCTTTTACGCATAATCTGTTTCAACTCATCCCATGTCGAAATCTCACCTTCATAATTCCGATGGCGGTTTACCCCAAGTTGAGTCCACCAACTTAATGCATAATCAGAAAATTCCAGTGTTGCTAACGCTACCTTTTCATCATCCGGACATTTATAATACCGAAACATGAGTTCAATCTTAGATTCCCATTCACAATAAGCGTCAGGATCATTCTTACCACGAAATTGGGGAATTGTGAATTTTGGTTTTGCCAAAGAAGGTTGTCCACGATCATGAAAATCATCATCCATTCTAGGGACACGTCGAGGGCCGCGCCTATGGGGCTGGTTATTCCTATCTTCCCTGATTGGATCTCGATATTGAAGTTCTTGATTCATTCGTACCTCATTCAAAGTAGTATTCAATGCTTGAAGGGTAGCATTTATTTGTGTGATTGCAGCAGCGTGTCCTTCTAACTGTTGTTGGACTTCCATAAGTGTATCATCATGGTCATCTTTAGACATCTTCCAAAAAAAAACTGCAAAAAGTAAACACTCAAAAACAAAAAATCAAATTCTCAATGAGGTCGAATTCAATCTTGTGAGTTCTTTATCAGAGTTTATATCAACCAATTAGAGAGTGTGAACCAAACTACCAAAGAATCCTAATTTGCACTAGGATGCCAAAAACTGACGAGACACCAATTGATTCGTGTTGCACCGAGGAAAAAGTTGTGCACACGTTTAAATCCTACTAACACAAGAAACAAGAAGGTGTTAGATAACGTAAAGGAAGAATAAAGGTAAACAAATGAAAACCTACAGCTAAGAATCAATAAAAATTGCTGAAAACAGAAAACCCGAAAAACTGCAGAGTAACTTGACAACTTTGTTCGAGGTGTTCCCGATCTCAAAAAATCATGAAATTAAATCTGGAATGTCCATATATATTGAATTTTTGATCTGGAAATTTTGGGCACCAAATTCAACCCGCTGGATCTTTTTTTAAATTTTTATTGAATTTCGTATTTTATGATTTTTTTGACTTTTTTGACTGATTTTTTTCGGGAATAACTTTTTTATATTCAATAAAAGTGCCAAAAACATGTATGTAAAATTTCAGATCAATCGGACAATGTTTACCCACTCAAATGAATTTTTTTTGAACAATTTTTCTGGGTAAAACTGCTGTTTATGCTTTAAAAATAGAGATCAGTTTAGAAATCAACCAAGAACACCCAAAACGCCCAAAATCTGATACCAAATGATAGAGGAATGCGCGCGGACCAAGATCGAGTTGCCAAGTCATGAGAAACTCCTACGAAAGCTCTAAACGAACAGATCTGAAATCAAACAAAGAACGAGATTAAATCTGGAAAAATTAAAATCTGGAATAAGAACCCTAAAAATCAGCAAGATCTAATCAAGGAACGAAACACTTATGAAAGAGGTTTCTTGAAACCAAGAACCCAAAATTGATTCCCAAGAATGAACTCCCACAAGCCGAATCTGCCAAGAACACCAAAACAGTAAGTAGATTGAAACAATCAGATTTTTAATTGGAAGATTAGTGATTTGGGCGGCAAAAAAAAAAGAAAAGAAAGAAATAGGTGAAATTGAACAGTTCAAGAAGTGAATTTAAGTTGCGATTCGGTCCAATTGAACACCCAATATGAATTGCCCAAATTTCAGCAGCCGAATTTCACCCAACAAGAAGAAATAGAAAACGGCAAGAACCCTAAATTTTGGGGAATTTTGAGTCGATTATATGTGTCCAATAAAAGAACCGATTAAATGAAGAGTTCTTGGAGTTTGAATCAAGGCTGAAACACAAACAAGAACAGCAAAATATTAGATGATGAATCGGCACAAGTAGGAATAAAGAAACAAATCGAAACAGCAAGAAATAAAGAAAAGTCCTAAGAACCCTTGAATTCCCGAAAGAATTCACAAATTCCTTCAAACGGCTCTAATCTCCCCTCCAAAGAATATCGATGGCAAGAAGAAGGTTGAAGATGGCTCCCACAATCAAAAGATTGTTAAAACAACTTCTAAAGAAAACTCAAGAGAGAATTCTTGGAGAAAACCCCAAAGAAAATTCTGCACTCAACAAATCTGAAATTTGATAGAAAAAAAAAATAATAAGATGTTGTTTACAAAGGGTGGCTGGCCAATGCTTATATAGGCCTCCAACAAATCCTAATCTCACAAGTATCTAATAAAAATTAAACCTAATTAATAAAATAACAAGGTAAATTTGGCCATGAACTTATATGGGCTGTTTTGGGCCGAATTTTACATGTAATGCTCCTAAAGATTAAAAATTAAATTAAACAAGTAGGATGTTTACGAATTGGGCCCTTTGACATTTTGGCCTGATTTTCAACTAAGTATGAAGAAATTTCTTGATTGGGCTGGATTTTGGTTATTGGGCCTCGCCTTCAAGAATTTGGGCTCGTGATCCATCTCCTACCAAAATTGGGTCGTTGACGCTCGTAATGGAGATCCAATGCGTTTTGGCTGCAAGATTTGGTTTCTTGGACCAAGATTTCCAAGATTTGAAATCTTGATTTTCTTGATTCTTGAAATCTCTTCGAACAGCAAAATTGGGCCAAGATTCGGTTTCTTGATTTTCTTGAAAACAAGAAAGTGAATCTTGATTTTCTTGTTCTCTCGTGTATGCATCTAAGGCCTTGCTAACAAGCTCTTGAATGGTCCCATTTAGTTTGGACCGCATTTGTCGGGCCTTTTATCTTGTTATTGGGCCTTGTGGCAATTTGAGCCCAGCACGTTCTTGAACTTGGATTGGGCCTTTATGACTCGTATCATTTTTTAATTGTTGTGTGAACACATTAGTAGCTGAATTTTAATAGGCATTAGAGAGCCTATAAATAGTTTATTTTGTTTATTGTAAAAGGTTACAGAATTTGATTATTGAAAACTTGATTGTGAGGTTTCCTCCTATCCTATTTCGTACGAGTCTCGTTCTGACTTATCTAGCTCGCTAGTGGCGTCAACCCGACTTCTTGAACTTATCACCATCCTGGTGTGGCGTTCATCCACCTTTTTATACCTTTGGTTCCTACCTCTCTATAGGTAACGGGTCAAGGTCCATCTTCGACTTCCATTAAACCCACCTTAAGCAATATAAGTCCCGGGGCAATACTTTACATAGTATTGAATCGTTCTTCGCTTGAGTTCAATTTCCATTCCATTTTATCTATCTACTTAAACTTTATTTTCTTTGTTAAATCGAACCATCCATTCTCCAAACCAAGCCATTTTTGAACCCTTCTAATTACTTCCGCTTAAAACAACTCCATAAAGTTATCTCCATTCGACATCAACCAATACTTCTCGTCGACGATCGGGCAACTTAAGTGAACTCGACTCCATCAACCGAGCCGGATCACATCAGAATCTTGGCCCAATTTTGCTGTTCGAAGAGATTTCAAGAATCAAGAAAATCAAGATTTCAAATCTTGGAAATCTTGGTCCAAGAAACCAAATCTTGCAGCCAAAACGCATCGGATCTCCATTACGAGCGTCAACGACCCAATTTTTGTAGGAGATGGATCACGAGCCCAAATTCTTGAAGGCGAGGCCCAATAACCAAAATCCAGCCCAATCAAGAAATTTCTTCATACTTAGTTGAAAATCAGGCCAAAATGTCAAAGGGCCCAATTTGTAAACATCTTACTTGTTTAATTTAATTTTTTTAATCTTTAGGAGCATTACATGTAAAATTCGGCCCAAAACAGCCCATATAAGTGCATGGCCGAATTTACCTTGTTATTTTATTAATTAGGTTTAAATTTTTATTAGTTACTTGTGAGATTAGGATTTGTTGGAGGCCTATATAAGCATTGGCCAGCCACCCTTTGTAAAAAGATCTTATTATTATTTTTTCTATCAAATTTCAGATTTGTTGAGTGCAGAATTTTCTTTGGGGTTTTCTCCAAGAATTCTCTCTTGAGTTTTCTTTAGAAGTTGTTTTAACAATCTTTTGATTGTGGGAGCCATCTTCAACCTTCTTCTTGCCATCGATATTCTTTGGAGGGGAGATTAGAGTCGTTTGAAGAGATTTGTGAAATCTTTCGGGATTTCAAGGATCTTTAGGACTTCAATTTACTTCCTTGCTGTTCATTCTTTTCTTTTAAATTCTGTTTATGCCGATTCTTTTGATCTAACTTGTTTATTCTTCTTGTGAATTTCTAGCCATCTTTATTACTCAAAAAGATAGATCGGTACTCATTCTTGGTAGCCAAATTCGACTAAACTTATCTTTTCCAATTAATCTTGTCGAATTCTTCTTGTCAAAACTGACTGTTTTAGGTTGCTGGAATTTTGGGAAAAATCAAGTTGCTGGAATTTGGGGCTTTATTCATCGGTTTAGTTCTTGGACAGATTCGGCTTGTTGAAAATCAATCTTGGAGATCGATTTCGTGTTTTTGCATTCCGAAAACATCTATTCATAATATCTTTGATTCTTGGCTGTTCTTGATTGTTTTGGGGATCTTAATTTCCAGATCTGATTTGTTTTTAATCTTATTCTTTGTTTTGATTTCAGATCTGTTCGATTAGAGCTTTCGTTTGAATTTCTCGTGACTTGGCAACTCGATCTTGGTCCGCGTGCGCCTCCGTATCATTTGGTATCAGATTTTGGGCGTTTTGGGTGTTCTTGGTTGATTTCTAAACTGATCTCTATTTTTTAAAGCATAAACAGCAGTTTTAATCAAAAAAATTGTTCAAAAAAATTCATTTGAGTGGGTAAACGTTGTCCTATTGATCTGAAATTTTACATACATATTTTTGGCACTGTTATTGAATATAAAAAAATTATTCCCGCAAAAAAAATCAGTCAAAAAAGTCAAAAAATCAAAAAAGATGAAATTCAATAAAAATTTTAAAAAAGATTAAGCGGGTTGAATTTGGTGCCCAAAATTTCCAGATAAAAAATTGAATATATAAGGACATTCCAGATTTAATTTCGTGATTTTTGGAGATCGGGAACACCTCGAACGAAGTTGTCAAGTTACTCCGCAGTTTTTCGGGTTTTCTGTTTTCAGCAATTTTTATTGATTCTTAGCTGTAGGTTTTCATTTGTTTGCCTTTATTTTTCCTTTACCCTATCTAACACCTTCTTGTTTCTTGTGTTAGTAGGATTTTTAAAGTGTGCACAATTCTTCCTCGGTGCAACACAAATCAGTTGGTGTCTCGTCCGTTTTTGGCATCCTAGTGCAAATTAGGATTCTTTGGTAGTTTGGTCCACACTCTCTAATTGGTTGATATAAACTCTGATAAAGAACTCACAAGATTGAATTCTATCTCATTGAGAATTTGAATTTTCTTTTTGAGTGATTAACGGTGAGGTTTGCTAACTTTTATTTTTGAGTGTTGAGTGTTTATTTTTTACAGGTTTTTGAAAATGTCTAAAGGTGATAATAATGAGGACATATTTAAAAGGTTCCAACAACAGTTGGACGAACAGGCTGCTGCACTTCGAGCGTTGACTGCTACTATCAATGAGGTGCGGTTGAATCAAGAGCCTCAATATCGAGATCAAATTAAAGACGATGTGGATAACCAGCCTCCTGCTCATAGGCGCGCTCCTCAGCGTGTCCCTAGAACTGATTATGATCTTCATGATCGTGGGCAACCCTCTTTGGCAAAACCAAAGAGCGAGCAGCAACGAGAACATCTCTTTCATACTCGCTGCCATGTACAAGGTAAGCTTTGTAGAGTTATTATTGATGGTGAAAGTTGCTCGAACGTAGCCAACACGACGATGGTGGAAAAGCTTTGCTTAACCACTACCAAGCATCCACGACCTTATCAACTACAAGGGCTTAGCAACGAAAGCCAATTTAAGGTCACTCAACAAGTGCGCATCGCCTTTTCTATCGGTAAGTATCAAGACGAAGTCGTGTGCGACGTAGTACCTATTCAAGCCTGCCATTTGTTGCTAGGAGAACCATGGCAACTAGATCAAAAGGTCACTCACGATGGTCGTACCAATAGGTATTCTTTCAAGTATCAAGGAAGGAAAATCACCTTAGTGCCGCTCACTCCGGAACAAGTCCATGAAGACCAAATCAAACTGAAAAATTCTGTTGTTAAAACAAGTGAGGAAAAAGAAAAAGAGAATAAAAAAGAGCAAAAAGAGATTGAGAGTGAAAAGGAATGTGAAACAGAAAAGAAAATTGAAAAGAAGTTGAAGAAAGAAGAGAAAATGAGTTAGAAAAAGAAACAAAAGAAAAAGACGAGGAAAGGCTAGTGAGGAATGTTTTCACTAACCAAGATATGCATTTTTCTTGTGTTGCTACTTTTCAGGTTCCCGAAGGACCGAAAGATAACTTTCAACTTCCATACCTCTCAAATGAAAGACGCTTTCATACGATCAACTTAGGCAAAGATGAAATCACACTACATGATCCCGAAGGTAAGCGAGGTAAGGAAATTTTAGAAACCGAGTCCAGTGCAGATTTGAAAATTATTGATAAAACTTTTGGTGACTTAGTTCTTAAAAGATCCCCTCATTTTGATCCGATTAATTGTTACTCTTTGATTGTGGTTGATAAAGTCATTACGAAAAGAAGCGTGATTTGTTATGCTCTTGATTTACCTTGTGTAAAATCCTCGAATTTGTCCAAATCTGTTTTGGAGAATAAGGTAACGAAATTTTCCAAATTTGTTTTCAATTTATATTCGTGCCTTAAACAGTTTATGTGGTTGTACATGAAGTTTGAGTTCCATTTGACAAAGGTTAACTCAACAACGGAGATTCGACTACACTATGCCCCCGATGAGCTAAGGTTTGTTTTAAATGAAAAAGGTAAAATCGACCCTTATTCTTTTGCTTATCAAGGTAAGATGCTTGAAACTTCTGAAACACTTTTGTACTCCTCGGATAGTGATAAAGATCTTGTTGATGAACACTTAGATCAAAACGTGCTTGACTGTCCTATTTTATTTATTGATGATCTATCATTTTGATGGTTGATAAAAAGATTCTTGTTTTTGATAATGCATGTGTGAGTGAATCTATAGACCGTCGATTAATGCATGGTATAATTATGCAACTCTGTGAACCATGTGAATCTTTTCAAATACCTACTTGTGACGATTATGTTTACCATTTGATTTATTATTCGCAATTTATTCATGGTTTGTGGGAACAATTTGAGACGACTAAATGCCTTAAAACATGTCCATCTTCGTTTCGAATATTTGGCAAGGTAGTGGCGAGTAAATTAGATTGTTTGCATGGTAATCTGAATCTGTCCATTCACGTGCGTTATACCTGTTCTGTTATACTTATGATTGGACTACAAGCTTGTTTCCATTGCTATTTACTATCTCATGGATATTATTTTCAGAGGACTCAATTGCCATTAGTCCCGTTCGATAGAGGAAAGTCGAGTTCATTTGATTTTTCAGATTCGAGGACGAATCTTTTTGAGGAAGGGGGGAATGATATGAGTCATAAAGGCCCAATCCAAGTTCAAGAACGTGATGGGCTCAAATTGCCACAAGGCCCAATAACGAGATCAAAGGCCCGACAAATGCGGTCCAAACTAAATGGGACCATTCAAGAGCTTGTTAGCAAGGCCTTAGATTCATATACGAGAGAACAAGAAAATCAAGATTCACTTTCTTGTTTTCAAGAAAATCAAGAAATCGAATCTTGGCCCAATTTTGCTGTTCAAAGAGATTTCAAGAATCAAGAAAATCAAGATTTCAAATCTTGGAAATCTTGGTCCAAGAAACCAAATCTTGCAGCCAAAATGCATTGGATCTCCATTACGAGCATCAACGACCCAATTTTGGTAGGAGATGGATCACGAGCCCAAATTCTTGAAGGCGAGGCCCAATAACCAAAATCCAGCCCAATCAAGAAATTTCTTCATACTTAGTTGAAAATCAGGCCAAAATGTCAAAGGGCCCAATTTGTAAACATCTTACTTGTTTAATTTAATTTTTTTAATCTTTAGGAGCATTACATGTAAAATTCAGCCCAAAACAGCCCATATAAGTGCATGGCCGAATTTACATTGTTATTTTATTAATTAGGTTTAAATTTTTATTAGTTACTTGTGAGATTAGGATTTGTTGGAGGCCTATATAAGCATTGGCCAGCCACCCTTTGTAAAAAGATCTTATTATTATTTTTTTCTATCAAATTTCAGATTTGTTGAGTGTAGAATTTTCTTTGGGGTTTTCTCCAAGAATTCTCTCTTGAGTTTTCTTTAGAAGTTGTTTTAACAATCTTTTGATTGTGGGAGCCATCTTCAACCTTCTTCTTGCCATCGATATTCTTTGGAGGGGAGATTAAAGCCGTTTGAAGAGATTTGTGAAATCTTTCGGGATTTCAAGGATCTTTAGGACTTCAATTTACTTTCTTGCTGTTCATTCTTTTCTTTTAAATTCTGTTTATGCCGATTCTTTTGATCTAACTTGTTTATTCTTCTTATGAATTTCCAGCCATCTTTATTACTCAAAAAGATCGATCGGTACTCATTCTTGGTAGCCAAATTTGACTAAACTTATCTTTTCCAATTAATCTTGTCGAATTCTTCTTGTCAAAACTGACTGTTTTAGGTTGCTGGAATTTTGGGAAAAATCAAGTTGCTGGAATTTGGGGCTTTATTCATCGGTTTAGTTCTTGGACAGATTCGGCTTGTTGAAAATCAATCTTGGAGATCGATTTCGTGTTTTTGCATTCCGAAAACATCTATTCATAAGATCTTTGATTCTTGGCTGATCTTGATTGTTTTGGGGATCTTAATTTCCAGATCTGATTTGTTTTTAATCTTATTCTTTGTTTTGATTTCAGATCTGTTCGATTAGAGCTTTCGTAGGAAGTTCTCGTGACTTGGCAACTCGATCTTGGTCCGCGTGCGCCTCCGTATCAACATATTTAATAAAACAAATGTGAACTAAATTTAATATGTGGTTTATTAATTAACTAATTAATGAACTTATTAAATAAAAATTTAATAGCAGTCAAATGAAGTCAAAGTAGTCTTCATGAGCTAGAATTCAACTCATGAGCTAAAACCGAGCTGGACTTGGACCCATGAGCTGGTAGTGAGCTGGACCCGAGCTGGGGAACTGGAAGTGAGCTGGTGGCGAGCTCGATGAGTTGAGCTGGACTTGCAGGTAGTTGCGTGGTGAGTTCAAGGAATTGGAATCAGCTTTCTCGAAGCGTCCTAATGGCGTTTCAATCCAAAGTTGAGCTACAAAAGCTGTGATGGACTCCTTAAACTTCTTGGCTCGAGCTCGAGTAACAGGACCTTGTGGTAGCACCATAGAATCCTCGCTCGAACTAGCTGAACCATGGGGCGTGATCACATCACTTGATTCGATAAACAAAGATTCCTTACCTTCCTCACCTTTGATTTCCAATGGGTGGCAGTCGTCCACGGACTTACCTTTTTCAAACAACTGAAAAAGCCTCTCGATTTGAAGGTATCGGAGTTGGATTTGGTCGCACGGACTTTTAGGAACCTGAAAAGAAAGATCACTAAAAGATCGAGCATAAGTGTTAGTAGAAAGAATTCTCGCTTGCTCACTAACATCATTTTCACTCGATTCTATTTCTTCTAAACCACTCGTTTCTTTTATCTCAATTTCTTTTTCCACTCTTTTTTCTTGTTCACATTCTTTTTCTCTCTCAAACTTTTTTTCATTCTCTTTTTCAATCTCATTTTCTTTTTCACTCTCAATCTCTTTTTCTTTTTCTTTCATTTCTTTGTTTCTTTTCTCGATTTCATTCAAGATTCTCTCATTTTCTTTGTTTCTTCTCTCGATTTCATTCAAAATCCTCTCATTTTCTCTCATAATCTTTTCTTGCCTCTCTTTTCTTTTGATCTCTTTTTGCTTTTCGTCTTCTTCTTTTCTCGCTTGCTTTTTACAAGAGGTTACAAAAGATTTAGGAGAAAAATCATTTACATATGATTCACGAACAATCCTTCGTGAAGATCTCTCCGTGGCTATTTTCTTTGGAGCTCTTGAAGAGGTGTATCTTTCATCTCGCACGTCTTCTCGGAAGGATTCAAAATCAAAATCGGCTTCTCTTCGTCTTGAATTCCTTGATGAAAAAGAATCTCGATCGTAATCTCTTCTTAAGTAGTCGTTGGATGTGTCTCTCCACGATGCTCTCGAATCCACTTTTTGACTTGATGACATTCGTGCCCGTTGGTCTCTTTTCTCCACACGATCTAATCTCTCGTGCAATTTGTCAAACTTAGTTGTCACCATTCTTCGCATTTCTTGCACCAAATATTGATATTCTGATTCAGCAATTTCTTCGCGAGACATGATGTTATCGCTGAAAGGAAAATTGTTAAGTAAAATAGACACAAAGTCCTCACTACAACATCCTCACGAGTTCACTCGGAAAGAAAGAATGATGGCACTCACACTCGTGTTTTCACTCATTTTTGGCTTTTCAACTCTCGAATGTTCTCACACACTCTAGCCTTTTACCACTCAAGCTTACTCTCGTAACCTCGTATTTTGTTTCTTTCGACTTGTCTTGGTGCCTTGGGGTCAATTTCAAGATGGTTACAAAGGTTAGAATGTCACGGTGTACGGGTAGGCTAAAAGAAAAATAGTCTTTGGTGTAGTGTGGCGTTTTGGAAATGGGGTGGAAAGTTGATGAAAAGAACACTTTGTCGATCGGGTCAAAATATAAACAAAAGAAGAACTTGATCACTTCACTTTTTTTAATAATTTCATTTTTTTGTCTTTTTTTTAATACTTCATAATATCACTAGTACAAGAGAGAGAACGAAAATTACAACTTGAAATTTTTTTTCACAACGAACCTAGTTCGATCTTGATACGAACGTCGGTGCCTCTCTATTTACAAGCTCTGATACCAAATGATGTGATCCGGACCGAGTAGATGAGTCGAATTCACGTAGTTGCCCGATCGTAGTTTGAGAGAGTCGTTCGTGTCTCGAATTTTAGTAATAAAAGTAAAATAATGGATTAGAATAAGCGGAAGGTTTCAAGAAGGGTAAGTTTAGTAATAGGTTCGGTTATGTGTAGCAAAGATGGGTGATGGATAAATGGGTCGGTTTGGTATAACAAGAAAATAATTCGAAGGATGGGAATGGAAAACGAACTTAACGTCAGGAATGATTCAACACTAAGAAGTGTCACCCCGGTTCCTATATTGTTAAGGTGAAGTATGGATAGATAGATAGGTGAACGCCACACCAAGATTGGTGATAAGTTCAAATAAGACGATTGACGCCACTAGCACAAGCCAGATAAGTCTTTCGAAACTTGTACGAGATATGAGAGGAAGCAACCTCACAAGAACAAATGTTCATTAACAAATTTGGCAAAAGTCCCTTGAAATGTGCAAACTATTTATAAGCTAACAAGTAGTAGCCGAATGGACAAACTAATAGCTTTAAAGACTAAATAAATTCAGCTATGAATGCACTAGAATAATCTAGAACAAGTCTTTAATTAGCTAGGACTAAATTCGGCTGATGGGAACTCCATTGGACAGCTTCATGTGTAAGCAAAGCATCTTGGATGAATGTGATGTCTTGGGAACTCAATAGCTTGCCTAAATTCAGCCATGGGATGAATGAATCATTCAAAAAGTGTCTCTTGGCCGAATAGACACCTAGGGAAGTCAATTGGACAGCAAACAATTCATGTATTTCACCCACATACATTCGGTCATGCATGAACTAGAAGGGAGCTTGAATCTGGCCGTACATGAACATGAAATAAATGCCTTCATTCATGCATGTGTGCCGTCCAAAGTGAATGTATCTTCTTAATCCACATGCATGTAATTAACCTCCCATGTATATGAACTTAATTCCCTCCAAGCATTGAACCAGGCCGTGCAAGAATCTTCCCATTCATTGAACTTTCTCGTTCATGCATCTCTTCATGAATGTACCTTCCACATTCGGCTAACCTACATGAATTAACACACAATTAATTAAAATATAACTATTCATAAAAATCATAATTAATAATTAAACAATTTAATGAAATTAACTAAATTCAAACATAATAATTATAAGTCAACTAATGAAGTAAATTCGGCTAGCTCAAAAATAGTCAAAACACTTAATGAGTTGAAATTGAGCTAGGGGTTTCGGCATGAGCTGTAGCAAACTTAATATAAACTAAATTAAGTCTTAGTTTATTGAAAGGAAGAAAGAAGAAGCTGAAAGTAAGCTCGGTTGAGCTCAAACGAGCTGAAACGAGCTCAAATGAGCTGAGTTGAGCTGGACGGAGCTCGAGGAGCTGGAAATGAGCTAGAATCAGCTTGCCAACAATGCACGGGTCCTTTGGATAGTTGCTTCAAGCTGATTTTGTGAGCATTGGCCCTTGTTTCGAACCAAGGTTTTGCATTAGAAGCTAAAATAGCTTCTAGGAAATGTTTAGCATGAGCTTGAGTTATAGGTCCTTTAGGCAGCTCGTTTAGATCTTGGTTTGCACTTGAAGATGCCCCGGGCATGCTCACATCACTTCGGATCCAATCCTAGACATGCATACCGCCATTGCCACACCTTAACGTCATGGATATTTCTAGGAAACCGATTTGATTATATCATTTTTAGGAAAAGTGATTAATTTTGGAAAATACTTTCATTGCGGAAGCTTTGCTTGTTGTCGTGTTATTTTGAAATCAATTGTTGTTTTTGAAAACGCGCCCTAAAGCTATCCAATTTCAACAGTTAAAATAAGTAATACCTATCTTAGTAATACATATTAAAACCATCAAAAATAATTAAGCGGCCTTATTACATTTAAAAAAAACCCAAAACTTCAAACGTAAATAAAAGGATGTCCAGTTCACCAGAAGAAAATCAAACTTTCAGAACGGGTGGCCACTCCGAATTCCCTCACAGCTCCAAGCCCACTATGGTTGGGGATTTCCTGCGTGGATGAAAATAAAAGGGGTGAGTTTGGGGAAACTCAGTGTGTAAGGAAAACCCATTCAAAGCCCAAGTCAGCTCAAGCCTATTGGGCCTAAGCCCATTCAGGTAATAGTGGTACTGGACTAGAGCCCTTTTCAGATTACAATAAACTGGGTCTTAGCTCCTTATTCAGATAACAGTATGGCCCATAGGCCCATTTCAAAATACATGCAACATCAATAACATATGCAAGCCCATTTGGGGAGACTACTCAACCCACCAACCACTACACTCTACCCGTACCAACCCTACACTCCATGTGGGGAATAGCTCAACCCACCCAGCCCAACACTCCACAGTTGCAGCCTTGCTGCTCAGTTAACAGTAAATTGAGGCAAAGCCTCCAGTACGTGGACAAGCCACTTTCAGTACTTCCTCTGTCAATATCCCAATCCCATGCATCAGATAATAACAACTGTCAAACATGCATTTAGGTCAATTTAACCCTAGGGGTATTTTGGTAATTTATCTACTAGGGGTAAAATTGTAAATTTTCCACTTTTAAAGGTATTTCAGTAATTTATCTATTTTAGGGTTTTCATGCATATTCCTACTTTTCACGTACTAACAGAATCACGTACCGAGGGTTCTTACCGAATTGGGCCCGTTGGCCTATCATTCCAATTTTGGCCCATTAAGCCCAAAAATATCGAGGGCACAGAAATCATGCACTTTGCAGTCCAAATTTTGTAGCTTACGAAAAACATTAATCGATTTACCTCACGAGCATTCGCACACTCACAAATCTATAAAATATCAGTTTTCGGCATTTTGGCTTTTCGACTTTTGCCGATCCAGACTAAGAAAGAGGGTGTTAGTTACACACCTGTTTGCGATAATATGCTGACGAGATCCACACACGAACTGCCTACAATTGGATTACTAACACATTAATCTAACTATCAAAATACGAACTATGTATTAACCCCTTACAATATTCGGCCAACCACACCTACAGATCATAGTAAGCTTATAAGAAATCAATAAGCAACTCATTAACAAATTTTTGTCAATGTTTACCACATAATCATAATCTCACTGCAAGCTGTCTTCCTGAACAATAGGCACTAAATCATTTATAACTGGAGCTATGAAACTCCAAATCAAGTGCGGTTAATTTTACCTGAAAATAGACTCATATATCTTCTATCCATAAAATTTTCAGATTTTTTGGTTTAGCCAATCAATACCTGATTTTTTTTAAAGTTTCCCATGTTTCACTATTTGACTAATCTGACCACTCTTCATTACGAATCAAATTCTCATTGTACAGAATTCAAAATATGTTCTCGTTTATTTCATTTGAAAATAGACTCATTAATCTTTAATTACATAATTTATTCAGCTTCTAACTCACAATTTATGGTAATTTTCCAAATTCACGTTACTGCTGCTGTCCCAAGCAGATTTATTACCAAATCAGTTTTTCACACATAACTTGCATGCATGTTTTTTTTAAACATGTATATCACCAATCAATCATCACATATCTATGATTTTACTTAAGTATAATCTCCATTTAATCATTTTAAAGTACAACATATTAGCCGATTTTCCCCTTAGCATCTAAGCACATGCATGCTCATTTGTTTGGCTCAACTTCACATATCTTCCATTTTTCATCAAAAGAACATGAAACAACAACCTTTCCTTCATTTTAATTCATGACCAAATGCTCACAACACAACCAAAAACCAAAATATGCTTCAAGAGTTAAGGTAGAATCAAGAAGAACTCATGAACATCAAGATAGCAAACTACCATGAACTTACCTTCAATTTTCTTCCCCAAGTGACCGAACATTCAAGAGCTTTCTCCTCTCCTTTTTCTTTTAATAAAATTTCATATTTCATCCATTTAATTCTTTAATACAAAAGACATGAAATGCCCATCATGGAACATTTACCTAAACCATTATCATGGAACATTTACCTAACCCATTATCATGGAATATTTACCTAATCCATTATCATGGAACATTTACCTAACCCATTATCAATTTGTACCATGAATTATGGATATCAAGTGCTCATATTGTCAACAACAACATGATGGTTGGCCACTTCATGTAAAATGGGAGGTTTGTCATGCAAATCCTCCTATTTTGCACTCCTATTTATTTGGCCACTTCAATTTAGCCTATAGCATTTTCAAACATTTTCACATAGGTTCTATTTCATAATTTCACCCCCTTTTTCTTATGGAACAAAAATTAACTAAAATTGACGGGTTCTATCTTAAGCTTGGGCCTTCTAGAGGCCCACAAACATAATTAAACCTATGCCAACATTCACAGAATTCCTAAAAATTGGGGCGTTACACCATGAACCTTAAAATCCTGTACACATTATGTTCACATGGCATGGCCTTTCAATTCAAAGTGTTCACACCTATGGACTCTTCAAGAATCGGCATTCACACTTAATTTGGCTCATGAAGTCTCCTCAATTAATTCCCAACTTTTCACCAAACAACATGAATTGATTGCCTCAATTACTCAAGTTGGCCAAACCTAGCTAATGTCTAAGGGAGTCTCTCATTCATGATTCATTTCCTTAAGCATGAAGAATCTTCAAGACATCTCCACCATAGCCGAATCTGGTCATGAACATCAAAGGACTTCTTTTTAGAATTTTCAAGATGCATTCATGAGACTTTTACTTAATTATTAAGTATGTAAAGTGTCCATTCGGTTAGCTAGTCTTTAGGCTATAAATACTTGTTATTTTCCTTTGTAAAAAAAACTTTTGGACTTTGTTAATGTTATGCTGCCAAAATTGTGAGGCAAAACTTTTCTCAAATTTCGTTCAAAGATTCGATTGGCTTCCTAGCGTTCTAGTTGTGTCAACCGTTGTTCTTTGTCGAAACTGAACTTATCACTACTCGTAGTGTGGCATTCAAACATACCGAGGTTCCTATCTCGTTAGATAGTGGGTCGAGGTTTTCCTTTATCAAACCCAAACCGAACTAAAAGAGCTTATAAACAACGGGTCGATACCAAATCGGTATTGGTTCTTGTTTGCACTTTTTGTTCAACCCCATTTCTCTATTACCAATTGCACCTAAACCGACCATTCCATTCGTACCATTTCATAATACCATTTCGTTCTTACCCTTCAATTCCCCCTTACCTAATTGAACCAAATCATTCATCTATACCTATTTAGACCCTAAACCCAAACTTTCAATTCTTCTTACCTATTCCAATTCGAACCAAAACCAATATCCTTCTTTCTCTTATCCAACCTTTCAATTAAACCTAACATAACTTCTTGTCGATGATCGGGCACACTAATACGACTCGACTCTTCCGAGGCGGATCGTATCACCGATCGTCTACAAAGAAGTATCGTTCTATTTGTTCAAAGGATGTTTTAAATTAATAAAGGCAAAAGCTATGTAAAAAGGGTTCAAAGATGGGTTTATGGATATGAAGTTTATGTAGGTTTGGTTATAGAAAAATAATAAAAGATGGAAATAAATATAGTAATTAGACAACAAACAATGGATGTGAATGAATTGATGGTTCGATTATGATGAAACAAAAGGATGGAATGGAATGGAATGAAAATGATCTCAAAAACAAACACGAACTAATATTAGAAAATATTGACCCAAATGCTTATAAGTTTTCAAGGTGGTCGGATTGAGAGTAGGAGAACCTCGACCCGCTACTTAGCAAAGTAGGAACCTTAGTATAAGGGTGAATGCCACACTATTTGATAATGATAAGTTCAGGATAAGAAGAAGGTAGATTGACGCCACCAGTGACCTAGATAAGCCAACGAGTTCTTCAACGAAATATGAGAGAAGGAAATCTCACAAATTTCATATAAGTTCAATAATGTTTTAAACTAAGCAAAAAGATCATCCCTTTACAAAGGCTGATTTCACCTATTTATAGTGCTAAAATAGGCTAGCTGAATGGTCACAAACATTAAACTTAATGTGCCAATTAAAAGCTGAAATTTAATTTAAGTCTTTTCACATTCTTGAGCCAAATAACTCCATCCTTGAATTCACTTTAATTCAGCTGAATGAATGACTTTAAGTGCTTGAAAAATGACTCTTGAGTTAGCCCTTGGTCAGCCGAATGGACACCATCTTCTTAATCAACTTCTTAATGATGTTTGAATGCTTGAAATAACCTTTGAAATGGAAAAAGGGATGGTAGTGGAAAATTGCTTCCAAAATTAATTTGGATAATAAAATGCTCCTTAAACCTCCTTTAAATGATGTATAAAACATCTCTTGTAACAGCCACTTCATTTGTAACCGAAAATGACTTAAACTTTCACTTTATTTAATGTATAACAGCCCTTGTAATGTAACGGTTATGACTTGAAAAGACTCATGCAATAAATACATTAAAATGAGCTTATTAAATACATGTAAACACTTATTAAACATAACACACATTAATACTTAACTTAGGTAAATGAACTATGCATCGATTATTCCAGCAACTAGTTAATTAAAGAAGCATCATTAAATAAACTTAACTCATGCATCAATAAATAATCCTAGGAATTAGATTAATTAAGAGCAACACTTATTAAATGAAGTTCAACAAATACACTTATTAATTAAACTAAGATGAGTTGAATAAATGTCCAGCAACTCATTTATTAAACTAAGATGCTTAAATGCATGGTTTGAAATGCAAACTAAATGAACAAATGAGTACTTAATGCAAGACTTAATTTAATGATGCAAACTTATACTAACATGGGAGTTACATAATGCATGGCTTTATTAAATGCAGAACATATAATGCATGTCATAATTAAAATATGCAGATCAATAATGCATGACATTAACTAAAAATGCATTTAATTAAACAAGAAATAATTAAAGACTAAAGTATTGAGCTGGATCGAGCTCAAATGAGCTAAATTTGAACTGGACAGAGCTCGTGGAGCTGGAAATGAACTGGGATTAGCTTGCCAGCAATGCAAGGCTCGACTAAGGAGACTTGACTGATAGGGTTCGCTGGGCGTGCTCGCATCATCCACTATACGTTTGATTCTTACCTTTGATAGGTAACGGGTCAAGGTCTTTTCCTTCTTTCACCGAATCACCTTAGGCCAAATAAGTTTCGGGTCAACACTCTCTCTTAGTGTTGCTTCGATCTTGAGCTTAAGATCATTTTGCCATTTCCATCTTTCTATCACGAGTCCGTTGTATTTACCTTTGTGAACCAAACCTATAAATAACCAAACTTATCTATTTGAACCCTTCTTTGATAACCCTTTTCAACCTTAGTCCATTTACAACTAAACTCCGTAAACCGAACGATATTTCCTCGTTAGACGATCGGGTATCATATCGACTCAACTCACTAAACTGAGGCGAGATCGTATAGTAGTGCTGGTTGAGTGAGCCTGCAAAGCTGAAGAGCTTAGGAAAGAGAAAAGAAAAGCTGACTTTGAAGCTAGAGATGCACGTAAAAGAACACCCGGTAAGTCATTCCGGTTGGCACCAAAGAAGTTTCAAGATGATTTCAGTAGTTCCAAAGCCACTTCGGGTTATTCTAGATGGGATCAGAGTAGACCACCTATGAGCTCGAGAGCTACCTCAGTAGCTAGTGTGGGTAATGTCAGATCAAATCAACCCGAGTGTAAACATTGCGGCAAATGACATCCCGATAGTTATAGATTTCATGATCAGCCAGTTTTAAATGTGGATCAATGGATCATTATATTCGTGATTGCCTAGTGTTGGTTGAAGAAAATCCAGTGCAGAATACGAGATTGAGTAATACTGCAACTTGAGGTAGACCACCCAGAAATGCGGGTAACGTGATGATACGATCAGCCTCAGGGTGAGTCGAGTCGTATGTGAGTTTGCCCGATCGTCTACGAAGAAGTAGCGTTCGATTTGTTAAAAAGGATGTTTTAACGTAAATAATGGTGGAAGCTATGTAAAAGGATTCAAAGATGGGTTTATGGATATCAAGTTTATGTAGATGGGTTTATGGATATAAAGTTTTCGTAGGTTTGGTTATAATGAAACGAAAAGATGGAATGGAATGAAAATGAAAATGATCTCGAAAACAGACACGAACCAATATTAGAAAATATTGACCCAATTGTTTATAAGTTTTCAAGGTGGTCGAATGGAGAATATGAGAACCTCGACCCGCTACTTAGCAAAGTAGGAACCTTGGTATGTTTGAACGCCACACTACGAGTAGTGATAAGTTCGGTTTTCAACAAAGAAAATGGATGACACAACTAGAACACTAGGTAGCCAACAAATCTTTGAACAAAAAAAGAGAAAAGTTTGCCTCACAAATTTGGCAGAATATCATTCAAAAATGTCCAAAAAGTAGTGTTTCTTCAAAAGGCTAGTTACATGAATTTATAGTGTCAAAAGGAAAGCTAGCTGAAAGGTCACTTTTAATGAAGCTAATAATGAGGCCTAATGAAAAGTCACAACTATAGAAATTCTATTCCAAGTAACTCCAGCCTTCAATTTGATTTACTTCTTCAATTAAGTTGCTTTCAAAGTCTTTTGAAGTCTCCATGAGCAACCGAAAAGACACCAGCTTCTTTGATGGAGAATTGAATGCATGTAGTGATTACTCATGAAGCAAACGGTTATGGAAGATGAAACAAAGTTGCTGCCTAATTTAAAGAAGAATAATGCTCTCCTTTAATTGATAGAAACAACTTCTTAATGATATTTAAAGCCTCTTTGTAACAACCCTCTCTTTTGTAACTGAAATCTCTTGAAAAGTCACCTTATTGAATGCATAACAGCCTTTAATAATAATAGATGGGAGCTAAAAAGTCACCTGCAATTAACACATGTAACCGTCACATTTATTCATTTATTAAGCTTAAAACAAATTAACAACTAACTTAAATAAATGAACTAACACTTATGCATCATTTATTCCAGCAACAATTTTAATTAAGAGAAGCATTATTAAATGAACTTAAATTCATGCATCAATAAATTATCCTAGGAACTAGATTATTTAAAGAAGCAACTATTAAATAAAGTTAAAAAAAAACTGATACGGGGAATGCGCGCGGACCAAGATCGAGTTGCCAAGTCACGGGAAACTCCTACGAAAGCTCTAAACGAACAGATCTGAAATCAAACAAAGAACGAGATTAAATTTGGAAAATTAAAATCTGGAATAAGAACCCTAAAAATCAGCAAGATCTAATCAAGGAATGAAACACTTATGAAAGAGATTTCTTGAAACCAAGAACACGAAATTGATTCCCAAGAATGAACTCCCACAAGCCGAATCTGTCAAAGAACACCAAATCAGCAAGCAAATTAGATCGACCAGAATTTCTTGAAACAAATTAGGGTTTATGCGTCAATGAGAAAGAAAGAAATTGAAGGCATCAAACGGCTATTGAGGCTGAGAAAGCGAGGGCGATCTGCTCAATTGACCACCACGAACGTTTCCCCTAAGTTTCCACAACCAAATTCACCCAAGAAGAATAAGTGTGCATTCGGCAAGAACCTTAGAATTTGGGGATTTAGGGCTGATTGTCGAACTCCAGCAAAAAGTGAAATTGATCAATTCTTTAAGATAAACGAGGGCTGGAAACACAAATAAAGCAGCAAATAGATTAGAATTGAGATTCGGCACAAGTAGAATTAAATAAAAGAAATTTAACAGCAAAAATTAAAGGATAAGTCCTAAAGATCCTTGAAATCCCAAAAGATTTCACAAATCTCTTCAAACGGCTCTAATCTCCCCTCCAAAGAATATCGATGGCAAGAAGAAGGTTGAAGATGGCTCCCACAATCAAAAGATTGTTAAAACAACTTCTAAAGAAAGCTCAAGAGAGAATTCTTGGAGAAAACCCCAAAGAAAATTCTGTACTCTAACAAACTGAAATTTAATGTATTGAATGATAATAAGATCCTTTTACAAAGGGTGGCTAGCCAATGCTTATATAGGCCTCCAACAAATCCTAATCTCACAAGTAACTAATAAAAAATTAAACCTAATTAATAAAATAACAAGGTAAATTCGGCCATGCACTTATATGGGCTGTTTTGGGCCGAATTTTACATGTAATGCTCCTAAAGATTAAAAAATTAAATTAAACAAGCAAGATGTTTACAAATTGGGCCCTTTGACATTTTGGCCTGATTTTCAACTAAGTATGAAGAAATTTCTTGATTGGGCTGGATTTTGGTTATTGGGCCTCGCCTTTAAGAATTTGGGCTTGTGATCCATCTCCTACTGAAATTGGGTCGTTGACGCTCGTAATGGAGATCCAACGCGCTTTGGCTGCAAGATTCGGTTTCTTGGACCAAGATTTCCAAGATTTGAAATCTTGATTCTTGAAATTGCTCCGAACAGCAAAATTGGGCCAAGATTCGATTTCTTGATTTTCTTGAAAACAAGAAAGTGAATCTTGATTTTCTTGATTTGAGCCCATCACCTTCTTAAGCTTGGGTTGGGCCTTTGTGACTCGTATAAAAAACACTTATTAATTAAACTAAGATGAGTTGAATAAATGTCCAGCAACTCATTTATTAAACTAAGATGCTTAAATGCATGGTTTAAAATGCAAACTAAATGAACAAATGAGTTACTTAATGCAAGACTTAATTTAATGGAGCTGACTTAAACTAACATCGGAGTCACATAATGTATGACTTTATTAAATGCAGAACACATAATGCATGTCATAATTAAAATATGTATTTAATAAATAAGACATAATTAAAGACTAAAGTAACTAAGATAAATCAAGTCTTTATTCCAACAGCATAAATGAATTTAAAGGTCTCATTTTGCATTTGGGCCCCTCGAGTTTAGGCCAATCTCGATGTCGTCGAGATGTACCGAAACATGATGTGACCGGGATCGCATCACGTGACTGGTAGTCAGAGAGGGACTAAAGATACAGCAGCCAGATCTAAGGCTCGTGCACCTGCTGGAGCCT
Organism: Gossypium hirsutum; assembly: GCF_007990345.1. Lineage (NCBI taxonomy): Eukaryota > Viridiplantae > Streptophyta > Magnoliopsida > Malvales > Malvaceae > Gossypium > Gossypium hirsutum. The sequence continues at coordinate 72,616,323 of NC_053434.1, read as the reverse complement.
ATTCTATACGCGCGCGAGAAGAGGCTTCATCCCCGGATGTCATTACTGGTACATTTACTCTTTATGATACTAATGTAATTGCATTGATTGATCCTGGTTTGACTCATTCTTATGTTTGTGACTCGTATCATTCCCCCATTCCTCAAAAAGATTCATCCTCGAATCTAAAAAATCAAATGAACTCAACTTTCCTCGATCGAACGGGACTAATGGCAATTGAGTCCACTGAAAAGAATAGCCATGAAATAGTAAATAGCAACGCAAACAAGCTTGGAGTCCAATTATAAGCATAATAGATGATATGATCTCGGTTTAGTAGTTGAGTCCGAGTCGTTTGATTCCCGATCGTAAACGAAGAAGTAGATTAGACGAGAAGGAGTTAGAATATATTTGTGTACAAATAAGTAAGATAAGTTCGTGCAAAGTTGGATGTGGATTTGGTTTTAGTCGAAATGGTATGAATAGAATGGAAGAGTTCGGTTTAGGATAATTAAGAAATGGTATTTGATTTTGGTACGTTTTGGTATTTGGGAATTGGTACGAAATGGTATGGACTTGGTATGAAATGGTATGGTATTTGGTATGAATTGGTAATGGTTCAAAGAGGTCAAGAATGAACCAACACTAAAGAAAAGTGTCGACCCGAAACTTATAGGACCTAAATGAATTGGAAATGGTTAAAAAGAACCTTGACCCGATACTTAGGAAAGTATGAACCAAAGGTATCAAAGGTGAACGCCACACTCGGGTTAAGGAGTGATAAGTTCGGAAAAGACTCGGAAAGACGCCACTAAAAGCTTAGATAAGTCTTACGGGCCTCGAACAAAATTTGAGAGAAAATGCCTCACAAATTTGGCAGCAATTCGCTAATTAAAATGTCAAAAGTCCTTACAAAGTAAAAAAATTCAGCTATTTATAATAATCTCCTAAGTTAGCCGAATGGTCTCTTTCAATCCTTAAGGAGTAAGCAAATGAACCACTTGAATGTGCTAGCCAGATTCGGCTGAACTTGACAAGCTTCTAGAACTCCCATTGAACCTTGGTCACTTTGAATGGTGCATGAAGAAGTTAAATTCGGCCAATGTACATAAATGAACTCATTTAAGTTGTATCTTTTGCTGAAAAGTGACCAGCCATTAAGAGGGATTTGAATGTCCAAATGAAGTGTGAACACTCGGTTTCAAAGAGTCTTTGTGTGTGAACATTCCAAACCGAAAAGCCAAGAGTGTGAACTTCATGTGTGAACGGCATTATGCTGGTTCTTGAATCATTTAAAATCAGCTGAACATTCCTCTTGCATGTAACGCCACATTCATTGAACCTATGATGCATGCACCTAGCTTAAATGCTTCCACCCACATTCGGCCAACCTACACAACATGAACAAATGAATTTAGTTGATCATTATTCAGCTGAATCATATTAAAAATGAAATTTAGACAACATTAATCCAAATAATTAAAACAAAACTCAATTAATTAAACTAAGTCTAATTAATTCAGTTTGGACAAGACACATTAAAACATGTATTAAGACTTATTTATAAGCTGTAGGAATTTAATTTGACTTAATAACATATAATTATAACTCAATTATCATGCATAATTAAATTTGTCCAGATTTTAAACCAAATAAATAATGAATATTAATTGAGCTGTAATAAACTAATTAAATGACTCAAATAATTATTTCAGCTACTATAATAAGGTCTTAATGAAATTGAGCTAGTTCGAGCTCATTGAGCTTGAAAGGAGCTGGAAACGAGCTAAATGAAGCTCCACAAAATAAGATTGAGCTACGTCTAGCTTGCAAACACGACGAGCCTCCCTTGTAGGCTGAAACAATAGCCGTTCCCGGGGGCGGGTCGTATCAATAGAACAGTTATAACGCATGTGAATGGACAGATTCAGATTACCATGCCTTAATCGACGGTCTATAGATTCACTCACACATGCATTATCAAAAACAAGAATATTTTTATCAACCATCAAAATAGATTTATCATCAATAAATAAAATAGGACAGTCAAGCACGTTTCGATCTAAGTGTTCATCAACACGATCTTTGTCGCTATCCGAGGAGTACAAAAGTGTTTCAAAGGTTTCAAGCATCTTACCTTGATAAGCAAAAGAATAAGGGTCGATTTTACCTTTTTCATTTAAAACAAACCTTCGTTCATCGGGGGCATAGTGTAGTCGAATCTCCGTTGTTGAGTTAACCTTTGTCAAATGGAACTCAAACTTCATGTACAACCACATAAACTGTTTAAGTCACGAATATAAATTGAAAACAAATTTGGAAAATTTCGTTACCTTATTCTCCAAAACAGATTTGGACAAATTCGAGGATTTTACACAAGGTAAATCAAGAGAATAACCAATCACGCTTCTTTTCGTAATGACTTTATCAACCACAATCGAAGAGTAACAATTAATCGGATCAAAATGAGGGGATCTTTTAAGAAATAAGTCACCAAAAGTTTTATCAATAATTTTCAAATCTGCACTGGACTCGGTTTCTAAAATTTCCTTACCTCGCTTACCTTCGGGATCATGTAGTGTGATTTCATCTTTGCCTAAGTTGATCGTATGAAAGCGTATTTCATTTGAGAGGTATTGAAGTTGAAAGTTATCTTTCGATCTTTCGGGAACCTGAAAAGTAGCAACACAAGAAAATTCATATCTTGGTTAGTGGAAACATTCCTCACACCCTTTCCACGTCTTTTCTTTTGTTTCTTTTTCTAATTCATTTTCTCTTCTTTCTTCAATTTCTTTTCACTCTCAATCTCTTTTGCTCTTTTTCATTCTCTTTTTCTTTTTCCTCACTTGTTTTAACATAATTTTTCTGTTTGATTTGGTCCTCATGGACTTGTTCCGGAGTGAGCGGCACTAAGGTGAGTTTCTTTCCTTGATGCTTGAAAGAATGCCTATTGGTACGACCATCGTGAGTGACTTTTCGATCCAGTTGCCATGGTTCTCCTAGCAACAAATGGCAGGCTTGAATAGGCATTACGTCGCACACAACTTCGTCTTGATACTTACCGATAGAAAAGGCGATGCGCACTTGTTGAGTGACCCTAAATTGGCCTTTGTTGCTAAGCCCTTGTAGTTGATAAGGTTGTGGATGCTTGGTAGTGGTTAAGCAAAGCTTTTCCACCATCGTCGTGCTGGCTATGTTCGAGCAACTTTCTCCATCAATAATAACTCTACAAAGCTTACCTTGTACATGGCAGCGAGTATGAAAGAGATGTTCTCGTTGCTGCTCGCTCTTTGGTTTTGCCAAAGATGATTGTCCACGATCATGAAAATCATCATCCATTCTAGGGACACGTTGAGGGCTGCACCTATAGGGCTGGTTATCCCTATCTTCCTTAATTGGATCTCGATATTGATGTTTTTGATTCACTCGTACCTCATTCAAAGTAGTATTCAATGCTTGAAGTGTAGCATTTATTTGTGTGATTGCAGCAGTATGTTCGTCTAACTGTTGTTGGACTTTCATAAGTGCATCATTATTATCACCTTTAGACATCTTCAAAACCTGTAAAAAATAAACACTCAACACTCAAAAATAAAAGTTATCAAACCTCACTGTTAATCACTCAAAAAGAAAAATCAAATTCTCAATGAGGTCGAATTCAATCTTGTGAGTTCTTTATCAGAGTTTATATCAACCAATTAGAGAGTGTGAACCAAACTACCAAAGATTCTTAATTTGCACTAGGATGCCAAAAACTGACGAGACACCAATTGATTCGTGTTGCACCGAGGAAGAAGTTGTGCACACGTTTAAATCCTACTAACACAAGAAACAAGAAGGTGTTAGATAACGTAAAGGAAGAATAAAGGTAAACAAATGAAAACCTACAGCTAAGAATCAATAAAAATTGCTGAAAACCGAAAACCCGAAAAACTGCGGAGTAACTTGACAACTTCGTTCGAGGTGTTCCCGATCTCCAAAAATCACGAAATTAAATCTGGAGTGTCCTTATATATTTAATTTTTGATCTGGAAATTTTGGGCACCAACTTCAACCCGCTGAATCTTTTTTTAAATTTTTATTGAATTTCGTCTTTTTTGATTTTTTTGACATTTTTGACTGATTTTTTTGCGGGAATAATTTTTTTATATTCAATCACAGTGCCAAAAACATGATTGTAAAATTTCATATCAATCGGACAACGTTTACCTACTCAACTAATTTTTTTTGAACAATTTTTCTGGGTAAAACTGCTGTTTATGCTTTAAAAAATAGTGATCAGTTTAGAAATCAACCAATAACACCCAAAATGCCCAAAATTTGATACCAAATGATACGGGGAATGCGCACGGACCAAGATCGAGTTTCCAAGTCACGAGAAACTCCTACGAAAGCTCTAAACGAACAGATCTGAAATCAAACAAAGAACGAGATTAAATCTGGAAAATTAAAATCGGGAATAAGAACCCTAAAAATCAGCAAGATCTAATCAAGGAACGAAACACTTATGAAAGAGGTTTCTTGAAACCAAGAACACGAAATTGATTCCCGAGAATGAACTCCCACAAGCCGAATCTGTCAAAGAACACCAAATCAGCAAGCAAATTAGATCGACCAGAATTTCTTGAAACAAATTAGGGTTTATGCGTCAATGAGAAAGAAAGAAATTGAAGGCATAAAACGGCTATTGAGGCTGAGAAAGCGAGGGCGATCTGCTCAATTGACCACCACGAACGTTTCCCCTAAGTTTCCACAACCAAATTCACCCAAGAAGAATAAGTGTGCATTCGGCAAGAACCCTAGAATTTGGGGATTTAGGGCTGATTGTCGAACTCCAGCAAAAAGTGAAATTGATCAATTCTTTAAGATAAACGAGGGCTGGAAACACAAATAAAATAGCAAATAGATTAGAATTGAGATTCGGCACAAGTAGAATTAAATAAAAGAAATTGAACAGCAAAAATTAAAGGATAAGTCCTAAAGATCCTTGAAATCCCAAAAGATTTCACAAATCTCTTCAAACGGCTCTAATCTCCCCTCCAAAGAATATCGATGGCAAGAAGAAGGTTGAAGATGGCTCCCACAATCAAAAGATTGTTAAAACAACTTCTAAAGAAAGCTCAAGAGAGAATTCTTGGAGAAAACCCCAAAGAAAATTCTGCACTCTAACAAACTGAAATTTAATGTATTGAATGATAATAAGATCCTTTTACAAAGGGTGGCTGGCCAATGCTTATATAGGCCTCCAACAAATCCTAATCTCACAAGTAACTAATAAAAAATTAAACCTAATTAATAAAATAACAAGGTAAATTCGGCCATGCACTTATATGGGCTGTTTTGGGCCGAATTTTACATGTAATGCTCCTAAAGATTAAAAAATTAAATTAAACAAGCAAGATGTTTACAAATTGGGCCCTTTGACATTTTGGCCTGATTTTCAACTAAGTATGAAGAAATTTCTTGATTGGGCTGGATTTTGGTTATTGGGCCTCGCCTTTAAGAATTTGGGCTTGTGATCCATCTCCTACCGAAATTGGGTCGTTGACGCTCGTAATGGAGATCCAATGCGCTTTGGCTGCAAGATTCGGTTTCTTGGACCAAGATTTCCAAGATTTGAAATCTTGATTCTTGAAATTGCTCCGAACAGCAAAATTGGGCCAAGATTCGATTTCTTGATTTTCTTGAAAACAAGAAAGTGAATCTTGATTTTCTTGATTTGAGCCCATCACCTTCTTAAGCTTGGGTTGGGCCTTTGTGACTCGTATAAAAAACACTTATTAATTAAACTAAGATGAGTTGAATAAATGTCCAGCAACTCATTTATTAAACTAAGATGCTTAAATGCATGGTTTAAAATGCAAACTAAATGAACAAATGAGTTACTTAATGCAAGACTTAATTTAATGGAGCTGACTTAAACTAACATCGGAGTCACATAATGTATGACTTTATTAAATGCAGAACACATAATGCATGTCATAATTAAAATATGTATTTAATAAATAAGACATAATTAAAGACTAAAGTAACTAAGATAAATCAAGTCTTTATTCCAACAGCATAAATGAATTTAAAGGTCTCATTTTGCATTTGGGCCCCTCGAGTTTAGGCCAATCTCGATGTCGTCGAGATGTACCGAAACATGATGTGACCGGGATCGCATCACATGACTGGTAGTCAGAGAGGGACTAAAGATACAGCAGCCAGATCTAAGGCTCGTGCACCTGCTGGAGCCTATTCTATACGCGCGCGAGAAGAGGCTTCATCCCCGGATGTCATTACTGGTACATTTACTCTTTATGATACTAATGTAATTGCATTGATTGATCCTGGTTTGACTCATTCTTATGTTTGTTAGACTTTAGTATTCAGTAAGACTCTGCCTGTTGAGTCTACTGAGTTTGTGATTAGAGTGTCAAATGCCTTGGGCCGGTGTGTTATGGTTGATAAAGTAAGTAGGAATTGTTCTTTGATGATTCGAGATTTGCGCTTTTCGACTAATTTGATGTTGTTGCCATTTGATGAGTTTGATATAATTCTGGGTATGGACTAGTTGACTTTACATGATGCTGTTGTGAACTACAAGAGGAAGACCATTGATCTATGGAGCCAGAATGATGATATTATTCGGATTGAATCTAATGATTTGAATGGTTTACCAGCAGTAATATCTTCAATGCTAGCTCAGAAATATGAGAAGAAAGGTAGTAAAGCTTATTTTGCCTACGTGTTTAACAGTAAAGTGGCTAAAAGAAACATTGAATCAGTACCAATTGTGATAGAGGATTGCGCGCGGACCAAGATCGAGTTGCCAAGTCACGAGAAACTCCTACGAAAACCCTAAACAATTAGATCTGAAACGAAACAGAAAATTAAAAGATTAGATTTTTGAATTTTCAGATCTGAAATAAAATCCCCAAAACAGTAAAGAATCAAATAGAGAATAGAAATAAGTGTTAATAAGGAATCTTGAAACCCTAGAAGAGATTGCGATTCTGCCCAATTGAACACCCAGATAGTTTTCCCCAAATTTCGGCAATCTAATTTCTCCCAGAAAATTGAACACCTAGAAATTGAGGATTTTTGGGCTAATTCCTTAAGATAGAAAAAGGCTGAAAACACAATAAGAACAGAAAATAAATTAGATAAAGATTCGGCACAAGCAGAAATAAAGAAAGAATTGACAGTAAGAAATTAAAAGATAAGTCCTAAGAAGCCTTGAAATCCCGAAAGATCTCACAACTCCCTTCAAACGGCTCTAATCTCCCCTCCAAAGAATATCAATGGCAAGAAGAAGGTTGAAGATAGCTCCCACAATCAAAAAGATTGTTAAAACAACTTCTAAAGAAAACTCAAGAGAAAATCCTTGAAGAACTCAAAGAGAATTTTCACTCAAATCAAATCTGAAATTTTCAATGTAATTGTAATGTAATGTAGGGTGGCTGGCCAAGCCATATAAATAGGCCTTTCAAATGTTTTCCTAATTTAATTAGAACACTAAAACTAAAACTAAAAAAAACTCCTAATTATTTTAATATGGAAATTCGGCCAAGGGTCTTTTATTTGGGACTCTTGGACTGAATATAAAAATTTAAACTAAGTAAAATAAATAAATAAATAAATAAAAATAAAACTTTACAACTTGGGCCACTTTGACAATTTGGCCTGATTTTCAACTAAGTATGGGTGGATTTCTTGATTGGGCTTGGAATCTTTTTATTGGGCCTTGCCCTCAAGAATTTGGGCTTTTGTGACTCGTATCATTCCCCCTTCCTCAAAAAGATTCGTCCTCGAATCTGAAAAATCAAATGAACTCGACTTTCCTCTATCGAACGGGACTAATGGCAATTGAGTCCACTGAAAAGAATAGCCATGAGATAGTAAATAGAAACGGAAACAAGCTTGTAGTCTAATCATAAGCATAACAGAACAGGTATAACTTATGTGAATGGATAGATTCAGATTACCATGCAAACAATCTAATTTACTCACCACTGCCTCGTCAAATATTTGAAACAAAGATGGACATGTTTTAAGTCATTCAGTCGTCTCACATTGTTCCCACAAACCATGAATAAATTGCGAGTAATAAATCAAATGGTAAACATAATCGTCACAAGTAGGTATTTGAAAAGATTCACATGGTTCACAGAGTTGCATAATTATACCATGCATTAATCGACGGTCTATAGATTCACTCACACATGCATTATCAAAAACAAGAATCTTTTTATCAACCATCAAAACAGATAGATCATCAATAAATAAAATAGGACAGTCAAGCACGTTTCGATCTAAGTGTTCATCAACACGATCTTTATCACTATCCGAGGAGTACAAAAGTGTTTCAAAGGTTTCAAGCATCTTACCTCGATAAGCAGAAGAATAAGGGTCGATTTTACCTTTTCCATTTAAAACAAACCTTCGCTCATCGGGGGCATAGTGTAGTCGAATCTTCGTTGTTGAGTTAACGTTTGTCAAATGGAACTCAAACTTCATGTACAACCACATAAACTGTTTAAGGCACGAATATAAATTGAAAACAAATTTGGAAAATTTCGTTACCTTATTCTCCAAAACAGATTTGGACAAATTCAAGGATTTTACACAAGGTAAATCAAGAGAATAACAAATCACGCTTCTTTTCGTAATGACTTTATCAACCACAATCGAAGAGTAACAATTAATCAGATCAAAATGAGGGGATCTTTTAAGAACTAAGTCACCAAAAGTTTTATCAATAATTTTCAAATCTGCACTGGACTCGGTTTCTAAAATTTCCTTACCTCGCTTACCTTCGAAATCATGTAGTGTGATTTCATCTTTGCTTAAGTTGATCGTATGAAAGCGTCTTTCATTTGAGAGGTATTGAAGTTGAAAGTTATCTTTCGATCTTTTGGGAACCTGAAAAGTAGCAACACAAGAAAAATTCATATCTTGGTTAGTGGAAACATTCCTCACTACCCTTTCCACGTCTTTTTCTTTTGTTTCTTTTTCTAATTCATTTTCTCTTCTTTCTTCAATTTCTTTTTCACTCTCAATCTCTTTTTGCTCTTTTTCATTCTCTTTTTCTTTTTCCTCACTTGTTTTAACAGATTTTTCAGTTTGATTTGGTCCTCATGGACTTGTTCCAGAGTGAGCGGCACTAAGGTGAGTTTCTTTCCTTGATGCTTGAAAGAATACCTATTGGTACGACCATCGTGAGTGACTTTTCGATCCAGTTGCCACGGTTCTCCTAGCAACAAATGGCAGGCTTGAATAGGCATTACGTCGCACACAACTTCGTCTTGATACTTACCGATAGAAAAGTCGATGCGCACTTGTTGAGTGACCCTAAATTGGCCTTCGTTGCTAAGCCCTTGTAGTTGATAAGATTGTGGATGCTTGGTAGTGGTTAAGCAAAGCTTTTCCACCATCGTCGTGCTGGCTATGTTCGAGCAACTTTCACCATCAATAATAACTCTACAAAGCTTACCTTGTACGTGGCAGCGAGTATGAAAGAGATGTTCTCGTTGCTGCTCGCTCTTTGGTTTTGCCAAAGATGATTGTCCATGATCATGACAATCATCATCCATTCTAGGGACACGTTGAGGGTTGCACCTATGGGGCTGGTTATCCCTATCTTCCTTAATTGGATCTCGATATTGATGTTTTTGATTCACTCGTACCTCATTCAAAGTAGTATTCAATGCTTGAAGTGTAGCATTTATTTGTGTGATTGCAGCAGTATGTCTGTCTAACTGTTGTTGGACTTTCATAAGTGCATCATTATTATCACCTTTAGACATCTTCAAAACCTGTAAAAAATAAACACTCAACACTCAAAAATAAAAGTTAGCAAACCTCACCATTAATCACTCAAAAAGAAAAATCAAATTCTCAATGAGGTAGAATTCAATCTTGTGAGTTCTTTATCAGAGTTTATATCAACCAATTAGAGAGTGTGAACCAAACTACCAAAGAATCCTAATTTGCACTAGGATGCCAAAAACTGACGAGACACCAAGTGATTCGTGTTGCACCGAGGAAGGATTGTGCACACGTTTAAATCCTACTAACACAAGAAACAAGAAGGTGTTAGATATTTTAAAAGGATAATAAAAAGCAAACAAATGAAAACCTACAGCTAAGAATCAATAAAAATTGTTGAAAACAAAAAACCCGAAAAACTGCGGAGTAACTTGACAACTTCGTTCGAGGTGTTCCTGATCTCAAAAAATCACAAAATTAAATCTGGAAAGTCTTCAAATATTGAATTTTTGATCTGGAAAATTTGGGCACCAAATTCAACCCACTGAATATTTTTTTAATTTTTTTTATTGGATTTCGTATTTTTTCAATTTTTTGACGTTTTCGACTTATTTTTTTGTGGGAAATATTTTTGTATATTCAATAACAGTGCCAAAAATATGTATGTAAAATTTCAGATCAATCAGAAAACGTTTACCCACTCAAATGAAATTTTTTCGAAAATTTTTCTGGGTAAAACTGCTGTTTGTAATTTAAAAAATAGAGATCAGTTTAGAAATCAACCAAGAACACCCAAAACGCCCAAAATCTGATACCAAATGATAGAGGATTGCGCGCGGACCAAGATCGAGTTGCCAAGTCACGAGAAACTCCTACGAAAACCCTAAACAATTAGATCTGAAACGAAATAGAAAATTAAAAGATTAGATTTTTGAATTTTCAGATCTGAAATAAAATCCCCAAAACAGTAAAGAATCAAATAGAGAATAGAAATAAGTGTTAATAAGGAATCTTGAAACCCTAGAAGAGATTGCGATTCTGCCCAATTGAACACCCAGATAGTTTTCCCCAAATTTCGGCAATCTAATTTCTCCCAAAAAGAGTATGGATGAATCGGCAAGAACCCTAGAAATTGAGGATTTTTGGGCTAATTCCTTAATATAGAAAAAGGTTGAAAACACAATAAGAACAGAAAATAAATTAGATAAAGATTCGGCACAAGCAGAAATAAAGAAAGAATTGACAGTAAGAAATTAAAAGATAAGTCCTAAGAAGCCTTGAAATCCCGAAAGATCTCATAACTCCCTTCAAACGGCTCTAATCTCCCCTCCAAAGAATATCAATGGCAAGAAGAAGGTTGAAGATGGCTCCCACAATCAAAAAGATTGTTAAAACAACTTCTAAAGAAAACTCAAGAGAAAATCCTTGAAGAACTCAAAGAGAATTTTCACTCAAATCAAATCTGAAATTTTCAATGTAATTGTAATGTAATGTAGGGTGGCTGGCCAAGCCATATAAATAGGCCTTTAAATGTTTTCCTAATTTAATTAGAACATTAAAACTAAAACTAAAAAAAAACTCCTAATTATTTTAATATGGAAATTCGGCCAAGGGTCTTTTATTTGGGACTCTTGGACTGAATATAAAAATTTAAACTAAGTAAAATAAATAAATAAATAAATAAATAAAAACTTTACAACTTGGGCCACTTTGACAATTTGGCCTGATTTTCAACTAAGTATGGGTGGATTTCTTGATTGGGCTTGGAATCTTCTTATTGGGCCTTGCCCTCAAGAATTTGGGCTTTTGTGACTCGTATCAAATTGTGTGTGAGTATCTGGATGTGTTTCCTAAAGAATTATCGGGTTTGCCACCTATTCAGGAAGTAGAGTTTGGTATTGAGTTAATGCCTAGGATGACTCTAATATCCATAGCTCCTTAAGAATGGAACCTACTGAATTAAAAGATGATACGACCCGCCCCCGGGAACGGCTATTGTTTCATCCTACAAGCGAGGCTCATCGTGTTTGCAAGCTCTACGTAGCTCAATTTTATTTTGTGGAGCTTCAATTAGCTTGTTTCCAGCTCTTTACAACCTCAATGAGCTCGAACTAGCTCAATAAACTCATTTTAGTTTCCTTTAGTTTTACATTTTTTATTTTGCTGGAATAAATTTTAGTTAATTTAGTTTAAGCTAATTAACTAATTTAACTAGGTGTTAATTGTGCCTTTAAGTCATTTAATGTGTCTTATTATTTTCGGCATTAATAAGTTGAGTTAATTAATTTGTCTTGATCTAGTTAAATTAAAGATGTCTTGATTTTATTTAGTTTGTCTAAATTTATACATGCATTAAATCTGTCCAGCCGAATTTATGTGTCATGTTTATTAATATTCAAGTTGTCACAATGTTAATTAGGATGTTCACATTATGTTTTTAATTAAGTTCATTTGTCTTATGTAGGTGCACCCGAATTTGAAGATACATTGGGCAGATTCATGCATGTAGATTCAATGAATGTGAAGGTACATCCCTTTGGACGGCACATGCATGTAAGGAATTAATGCAAGGTGCATGCATAGAAAGGTTCAATGGACGGAAATCAAGAGGCATTTGCATGTTCATGATGGTCATTCATGTATTTGAAGATTCATGGATCAAATTAATGATGGACCATGCATTGGACGGTTCATGTATTGATCATGTGTTCACACCTTGTGTTCACACCATGATGACCATTCAGTTGGATGTTCACACACAAGAGCCTACTCAAGCTCCTTGTTCACACCAAGTTTGATCCTTCATGAAGCTTCATTTAATTAAGCCACTCATGGTGAAACAACATGAATTAAAGGCTCCATTAAAAGAGTTAGCCGAATCTAGCCATGCATGCATGAAGAACATTTATCCAAGTACATCAATGCATATTCATGAAGCTAACCACTCACCTCCCATTCGGCCGAACATGGACAAGAACATCATTGGACATTTTTCTAGAAGATTCATGTTTTAATTAGGTACATTACTTAATTGTTAAGTTCATGAATGGACTATTCGGCTAGCATAAGATACTAGTATAAATAGTTGGTTATTTTCAATTGTAAGGGACTTTTTTGCCATTTTGATAATATATTGAAGATTTGTGAGATTTTCTTCTCTCAATTTCGTCAAAGACTCGTTGGCTTATCTACTAGTTAGTGGCGTCAACCTTGCTCTTTGCAAAACTCGAACTTATCACTTTCAACCCAAAGTGTGGCGTTCATTTGATACCGAGGTTCCTATCTTTGATAGATAGTGGGTCGAGGTCCTTTTTCATCCGTTTCATCCACCTTAAAGACATATAAGATTCGGGTCAACATTTTCCTTAGTGTTGGTTCATTCTTGTTTTTAAGCCTTTCTTTCCATTTCACCTTAAACCGAAAAATTCCCTACCTTTAATATTTGTTTTTCCTTCTTCTTAGCCGAAATACCTTACCAACCAATTCCTTTTTAACCTTAAATGAACCATAAACATCTTCATTGAACAAATATAACTCTTTGATTCAAGACGAACAAAACTTCATCGTTTGGACGATCGGGCAACGAAAACGACTCGGATTCATGAACGAGGCCGGGGCGTATCATTTGGTATCAGAGCTGGTAAAAACGAGAAGTACGAACACTCGAAGTCAATTTGAAATAGGTGCGTAAAAAAAAAAGTTCGAAAAAAAAAATTTGAAAAAAAAAAATTGAAAAAAAAATTGCATACGGTTTAGGTGCGGACGAAAAGAACGTGAAAGATCCGTAAAAAAAAAAAAAAAGGAGTCTGGAGACACTTCAATAGAAATTTTTCCAAAATCTCATTTTACACCCTTTTATATCCCCCGTAGTGAAATTTCACGCAATTAAAAAAAAATTCGATATAAAAAAAAAAGTGTTTCGAGTTTGTAAGTTTGGCATTTTCTTCCATTCATCTTCTAAGCCACACTTAGCCTAAAACTTTTCTTGTTTCTTTTAGCCTACCCGTAACCTAACATCAATCCCTTGTAAAGCCATTTGAAGCCGACCCATTGAACTACGATAAGGTCACGACGAGTCGCTTACGAAATCACGAGAGGAGATTGAGTGGAAAAAGGCACGAGTGTTGAAAGAGCATTAGAGAGAAGAAAAAGCCATTAAAGAGTGTAAACACGAGTGGAGTGTTATACAATTTTCATTGTGAGTGAAACGTGAGATTTTTGTGGTGAGGTATTTACTTTCTATTTTATTTTAATCATTTTTTTTAAAAAAAAACATGTCACAAGAATTTTCCGAATCCGATTTCCAATATTTGAAGCAAGAGATAAATAGAATTGTGAAATCAAATTTTGATAAATTGCATGATCGATTGGATCGAATAGAGACAAGAGCCCAACAAAAGCAAATTTCATCGAGTCATGAGACGGAGTTAAGATCATCCCGACGACACTACTCGACAAGAAACTCTTATCAAGACGTTTATTCAACAAGGCGTTCGAGACCAAGAGAAGCAAACTCCGAGTTTGAGTCCTTCCGAGATGATAAACGAAAAAGTAAACGTGTCTCTACAAGTGCCTCAATTTATTCATCTACAAAGGATTATTTACGAAGAGGCGAACGTGCTTCAAGAGTGTCAAAGTACTCGGCTACGGAAGATCTATCACAAAGAGAATATTGCCATTTGTGTGAAGAACCCTTTTCTTATTCTCAACAAAAGGTTTCTCTTTTTGATGATTTATACTTTTGTAATGAAATCGAAACATCATGTGAGAAAGAAAAAGAGTGTGAGCGAGAAAATGAAAAAGAAAAAGAAATGAAAGAAAAAGAGGATGAGTGTGAGATAGAAAAGAAAATTGAAAATGAGATTGAAAATAAAAACGAGTGCGAAAAAGAAAAGGAAACCGAAAAAGAGAGTGAGATTGAAGGAAGAAACGAGAGTGAAGAAGAAAGGAGTGTTGTTACTAACCATCCTATGAATTTTCCTTGTTTTATTTCTACTTTTCAGGTTTCTCAAAATCCCATCGATCAATTTCAACTTCAATATTTTTCTAAGGAGAAACGATTTCGATTAGTCGAGAAAGGTAAGATCGTAGATGACCCTAGTCCACAAGTGCTTAAAGGTAAGCCATGTAAGGGATCTACTGTATTTGAGTCTTCCCAATCTTACTTGATTCTTGATGACGAGATTAGCAAAGACTTAGTTTGTGAGAAAGTTTTTCATCTTGATCTGATTGGAAATCATAATTTGATTGTTGATAAATGTGTTTTACATAGTAATGTGAAATATCTTTCTGCTCATGAGCCTATCATTGTCAAGATTGATCAAGAAGTAAGTCAAGGTAAGCCCGAACAAAATTTGGGATTGTGTGATGAAAAGTTGACATCTAATCTGTGTGTTTGTGATGATCATGTGAATTATCTAAATTGTGGTGTGAACTTTTCTTGTTTACGTGTGCGAATGAAATATGAAGGGTTTGATTGCTCAAATGTATGTATGCCTAACTCCTATTTGCTTGACATGTGTGAAGTCTTGGTGAAGAAGAAATTTTTGTTGCGTTGCGAAACGATCAATGAAAATCGCGTTTTTAAACCCGGGATATACATTCCTAAGTTAACGTCAAGCCAAGCAAGAGGAAGCTTTGTTTTTGACCCCGGAGATTATTATTCTTTGTTCTTGTTAAAAGGGTTTGGATTTTGCAATTTTGATTTTCGAGATTATGCTTTTCGACTGACTTGTGATTTAGGTTTGTGTCCATTGGAGAAAAAGGTAAGAACGGTTTTTACTTTTGATCCCGGCACTGGTTCATTGGTGCAATTTTTGCATAAGATCTTAAGAAGACCTTTTGAACTTATAAACCATGGTGTCACTAATCTATTTAATTTTTGTGTAGGTGACACTTCGAAGTGGTTCCCTCCTAAAGAGGGAGGGTATAAACATAAATTGTGTCCTACTCAAGGCATGTCTGATTTGCAGGTTTTTGGGAGCAACTATGTCAACTCCATCGACAAAGGGGCTGGTGACGATGTAAAATTTTTTTTTTTCGAGAAAATGGCCCGATTTGGGGACAAATCGCTTTAAAGAGGGAGGGGATGATACGACCCGCCCCCGGGAACGGCTATTGTTTCAGCCTACAAGCGAGGCTCATCGTGTTTGCAAGCTCTACGTAGCTCAATTTTATTTTGTGGAGCTTCAATTAGCTTGTTTCCAGCTCTTTACAACCTCAATGAGCTCGAACTAGCTCAATAAACTCATTTTAGTTTCCTTTAGTTTTGCATTTTTTATTTTGCTGGAATAAATTTTAGTTAATTTAGTTTAAGCTAATTAACTAATTTAACTAGGTGTTAATTGTGCCTTTAAGTCATTTAATGTGTCTTATTATTTTCGGCATTAATAAGTTGAGTTAATTAATTTGTCTTGATCTAGTTAAATTAAAGATGTCTTAATTTTATTTAGTTTGTCTAAATTTATACATGCATTAAATCTGTCCAGCCGAATTTATGTGTCATGTTTATTAATATTCAAGTTGTCACAATGTTAATTAGGATGTTCACATTATGTTTTTAATTAAGTTCATTTGTCTTATGTAGGTGCACCTGAATTTGAAGATACATTGGGCAGATTCATGCATGTAGATTCAATGAATGTGAAGGTACATCCCTTTGGACGGCACATGCATGTAAGGAATTAATGCAAGGTGCATGCATAGAAAGGTTCAATGGACGGAAATCAAGAGGCATTTGCATGTTCATGATGGTCATTCATGTATTTGAAGATTCATGGATCAAATTAATGATGGACCATGCATTGGACGGTTCATGTATTGATCATGTGTTCACACCTTGTGTTCACACCATGATGACCATTCAGTTGGATGTTCACACACAAGAGTCTACTCAAGCTCCTTGTTCACACCAAGTTTGATCCTTCATGAAGCTTCATTTAATTAAGCCACTCATGGTGAAACAACATGAATTAAAGGCTCCATTAAAAGAGTTAGCCGAATCTAGCCATGCATGCATGAAGAACATTTATCCAAGTACATCAATGCATATTCATGAAGCTAACCACTCACCTCCCATTCGGCCGAACATGGACAAGAACATCATTGGACATTTTTCTAGAAGATTCATGTTTTAATTAGGTACATTACTTAATTGTTAAGTTCATGAATGGACTATTCGGCTAGCATAAGATACTAGTATAAATAGTTGGTTATTTTCAATTGTAAGGGACTTTTTTGCCATTTTGATAATATATTGAAGATTTGTGAGATTTTCTTCTCTCAATTTCGTCAAAGACTCGTTGGCTTATCTACTAGTTAGTGGCGTCAACCTTGCTCTTTGCAAAACTCGAACTTATCACTTTCAACCCAAAGTGTGGCGTTCATTTGATACCGAGGTTCCTATCTTTGATAGATAGTGGGTCGAGGTCCTTTTTCATCCATTTCATCCACCTTAAAGACATATAAGATTCGGGTCAACATTTTCCTTAGTGTTGGTTCATTCTTGTTTTTAAGCCTTTCTTTCCATTTCACCTTAAACCGAAAAATTCCCTACCTTTAATATTTGTTTTTCCTTCTTCTTAGCCGAAATACCTTACCAACCAATTCCTTTTTAACCTTAAATGAACCATAAACATCTTCATTGAACAAATATAACTCTTTGATTCAAGACGAACAAAACTTCATCGTTTGGACGATCGGGCAACGAAAACGACTCGGATTCATCAACGAGGCCGGGGCGTATCAAAAGCTCAGTTGCAAGAGTTGACAAATAGAGGTTTTGCGCAACTGAGTTTCTCACCTTGGGGTGCGCCAGTGCTATTTGTAAAAAAGAAAGACAGAACTATGAGAATGTCCATTGATTATAGACAGCTCAATAAAGTGACTATAAAGAATAAATACCTGTTGCCTCGAATCAATGATTTGTTTGATCAACAGAAAGGGGCTACAGTGTTTTCGAAGATAGATTTGAGATCAGGCTACTATTAGTTGTGAGTTAAAGATTATGATGTGCCAAAGACTGCTTTCTGAACAAGGTACGGACACTATGAGTTTTTGGTTATGCCTTTCGGACTTACTAATGCACCTGCTGTATTTATGGATTTGATGAATTAGATCTTCAGACAATATTTGGATCGGTTTGTAGTTGTGTTCATAGATGATATTTTGATCTATTCCTGTAATGAAATCGAACATGTCGAGCATCTGAGACTTGTGTTACAGGCTTTGCGAGATAAATAGTTGTATGTGAAGTTCAGTAAATGTGAGTTTTGGTTAAGCGAAGTCAGTTTTCTGGGTGATGTTGTATCAACATTGGGTATTCTGGTTTATTCGAGTAAAACTTTAGCTATACTTGTGATACGAACCCGCCCCGTGAACTACTTAGGTCAAGCTTACCAAGCCAAGCATTGCACTATTGGCAAGCTGATCCTAGTCCATTAAAGAGGCTGTTTGTGGCAAGCATGCATGGCCGAATTAATTGTTGTTTACTTGATGCATTAGTTTGTTGTAGGTTCATGGCAAGAAATGAATTCAATGTGCAGCACTTCAGAGGGTGTTTTGTGCACGGCCAAGACATGTTCATGGACGGCATTTATTGAAGTGTTTCCCATGCATGGACGTCTTAAATGAGCTCCTGAAGCATTAAATAAAACATGCATGGATAACATTAAAAGTTGCTGAATTTTCCTTCTTCCCATTTGCCTTTTCATGGAGACAAATGGACAAAAAATTAAAGACATGCTGGTTGATATTTCCCATGTGGCCATTCAGCCAAAGCATGCACGAAGGCTTCCATTCATTCTCTCCTTGCCCGAATCTAGACATGGCTATCAAGCTCCCATGCTTTACATTCATCAAACCATATTTCTTCTTCAAAAAGCATGTCTTTTGGTGATACGAGTCATAAAGGCCCAATCCAAGTTCAAGAACGTGATGGGCTCAAATTGCCACAAGGCCCAATAACGAGATCAAAGGCCCGACAAATGCGGTCCAAACTAAATGGGACCATTCAAGAGCTTGTTAGCAAGGCCTTAGATTCATACACGAGAGAACAAGAAAATCAAGATTCACTTTCTTATTTTCAAGAAAATCAAGAAATCGAATCTTGGCCCAATTTTGCTGTTCGAAGAGATTTCAAGAATCAAGAAAATCAAGATTTCAAATCTTGGAAATCTTGGTCCAAGAAACCAAATCTTGCAGCCAAAACGCATTGGATCTCCATTACGAGTGTCAACGACCCAATTTTGGTAGGAGATGGATCACGAGCCCAAATTCTTGAAGGCGAGGCCCAATAACCAAAATCCAGCCCAATCAAGAAATTTCTTCATACTTAGTTGAAAAATCAGGCCAAAATGTCAAAGGGCCCAATTTGTAAACATCTTACTTGTTTAATTTAATTTTTTAATCTTTAGGAGCATTACATGTAAAATTCGGCCCAAAATAGCCCATATAAGTGCATGGCCGAATTTACCTTGTTATTTTATTAATTAGGTTTAATTTTTATTAGTTACTTGTGAGATTAGGATTTGTTGGAGGCCTATATAAGCATTGGCCAGCCACCCTTTGTAAAAACATCTTATTATTATTTTTTCTATCAAATTTCAGATTTGTTGAGTGCAGAATTTTCTTTGGGGTTTTCTCCAAAAATTCTCTCTTAAGTTTTCTTTAGAAGTTGTTTTAACAATCTTTTGATTGTGGGAGCCATCTTCAACCTTCTTCTTGCCATCGATATTCTTTGGAGGGGAGATTAGAGCCGTTTGAAGAGATTTGTGAAATCTTTCGGGATTTCAAGGATCTTTAGGACTTATCCTTTAATTCTTGCTGTTTTCGATTTCTTTCTTTACTTTTCTTTGCTTATACTTGTGCCGATTTCTCATCTAATATTTTGCTGTTCTTGTTTGTTTTCCAGCATTGATTAAACCCAAGATCTCATCGTTTAAGTTGTTCTCCTATTGGCAGCACCCATTCGAACCCAAAAATCCCCAATTCCTAGGGTTTGGCCGATTGGATTTCTTTCAA
The DNA here is from genome assembly GCF_007990345.1 of Gossypium hirsutum. Classification (NCBI taxonomy): domain Eukaryota; kingdom Viridiplantae; phylum Streptophyta; class Magnoliopsida; order Malvales; family Malvaceae; genus Gossypium; species Gossypium hirsutum. The sequence continues at coordinate 72,596,571 of NC_053434.1, read as the reverse complement.
TTTGGGAATCAATTGATTGCTGGAAATTGGGCATTCTTGGCCGAATCAATTCCTTGGCAGATTCGCATCTTTTCTTTCTTCTCAATTTCGTTTGATTCATCGATTCTATTTCTTTTCTTCTTGCTGCTCTTTTAATTGAATTTGGGAATTTTAAATTCAAATCTGATTCGGTTTAATCTTAATCTTTGTTTTTGATTTCAGATTTGTTCGTTTAGGATCTTTCGTAGGAGTTTCCCATGACTTGGCAACTCGATCTTGGTCCGCGCGCGCGTCCGTATCATTTGGCATCAAGAAGCTGAATTTGGACTTAGCATTTTAATAGTGTAGTTCTAGCTTAATCTAGAATGTTCTAGCTAAATTTTACTTAGTCTTTAAGCAATGCTCTTTTATCCATTCGGCTACCTTCCCTTAGCTTATAAATAGTTGTTTGTTTTCATTTGAAAAGGTTGTTGAACTTTGATTATTATTTCTTTGTTAATGAAACTATTTGGTGAGTTTCTTTTCTCCCTAATTTAGTTAAAGACTTATTGGCTTATCTAGGAAGCCTAGTAGCGTCAACCTATTTTTCATCTATCTTGAACTTATCACTATTCATAGTGTGGCGTTCGAAACTATACCAAGGTTCCTACTTTGCTAAGTAGTGGGTCAAGGTTTACCTTTTTTCATCCGATCACCTTAAAAGCCTATTAGAAATTGGGTCAATACTCTCTAGTATTAGTTCATGCTTGCTTTTGAGTTCCTTTCTTTCCATACTTACATTTCATCTTAACCAAACCAAACTATGACCTTTTTTTCAATCTTTTATTTCCTTTAAATCGAACCTTTAATATTCAAATTTTAAACCCTATCTTTGAATCCCTTGAATAGCTTCCGTAATATTTACTTAAAAACATCCTTTTGAACAAACTGAATGATACTTCTTCGTAGACGATGGGGCATCTCACATATGACTCGACTCATCCCCGAGGTTGATACGAGCACGCCCCGCGAACTTCATCGAACAAGCCTGTCAAGCCTAGCATTGACATGTTGGCAAGCTGATCCAAGCTCGTTTCCAACTCCACGAGCTCCATCCAGCTCAAATCCAGCTTATTCAAGCTCAATCCAACTTGCCTGAGCTAAACCCAGCTCACTCCTAGCTCATATTCAGCTCACGAGCTAAACCTTAGCTCACCTTCAGCTTAGGAGTTTAATCTCAGCTCAACTTTAGCTCACGAGCTAAAGCTTAGCTCATTTTAGTTTAACTCGGTTTTGTCTTTAATGCATTAAATAAAATTTGCACATATTTATTTAAGCATTAAACTTGTCTTATATTAATATTTGTTATTAATATGTCATAGATATCACATAACTTAAATGTGTTCACATTGTGCTGAATTTATGTGTGTTCACATGATGTCTTATGAATTGTTTTATTTCTTGTAGGTACAATGCTCATGGACGGCGCAATGAATGCTTGAAGAAACATCTCTTTTGGACATCCCACATGCATGAATGAACAACATTTAATTAGGTGCATGTATGACCAGATTCAAGGTGTTTACAAGTTCATGTATTTGCCAAATACATGAATGCACAAAATACATGAATGCTTGGGTTCAAATGCACATTCGGTTACATGAATGATGAAGATTCATGCATGAATGTATCTAGAAGATCCAATCCCTTTGGACAGCACACATGCATGCATGGAAGGAAATTAATGCAAGTTCATGTAGGGCTTGGTGCAATGTATGAAAAGGTGCATGTAGAATTGAGGTTCAATGGACGACATTTAAGGGAGTATATGTATTGGAGACGTTCATGCAAGTAGGGGCTATTTAATGTTCATGTTTTTGAAGGTTCATGGACTGAATTTATGGAGGAACATACATTGGGACGTTTCATGCATGATCCATGCATTTTCAAGCTAACCATTCAAGTATTCAAGGTGCGTTAAAGCTTCATTCAGCCAAGCGAGATGATGGAACATTAAAGGACTGCACATTCATGGATATTCATGATTTTTCTTCTAGAATTATCTAGGTGTTTATGGCCGAATTTCTTAGCTTCTAAGCTTGTCCATTCAGCTACTTTTATTTAGGCTATAAATATATGTTATTTCATTTGTAAGAGGTTAGAATTTTCACTTAATGAAACTTTGTTAAACTTTTATGGAATTTGTGAGATTTCTTTCTCTCATATTTCGTTGAGGACTTCGTTGGCTTATCTAGGAAGCCTAGTCGCATCAACCCTGTTCTTCACTATCCCGAACTTATCACTATCAAATAGTGTGGCGTTCACCCATATACCGAGGTTCCTACTTTGCTAAGTAGAGGGTTGAGGTTTGTCACTTTCATCCTCCACCTTGAAAGCCTATAAACATTTTGGGTCGATATTTTCTAATATTGGTTCGTGCTTGCTTTTAAGAACCCTTTTCTTCCATATCCATCATCTATTTACTTCTTTCACTTTCCCTTCCAATTTAGCCGAATATTCATATTATTCTTATCCATAAACCATCATAGAACCATTATACATAGCTTCCGTCCTATTTTTTCCATCAACTTCATTTCAAAAGTGAATTGAATGATACTTTCTCGTAGACGATCAGGCAACTCAGTATACGACTCGACTCTCCCCGAGGCGGTTCGTATCAGAGGTGGATCCTATCATCTGGTATCAGAGCTTGTAAAATGGGAAGTACTGATGTAGCACCATCATCGAGAATAGGTTCGTAAAGTGAAAAAAATTAAAAAAATTATTTTGTATCAAAAGCATTGTATTTAGCATTCTTGTAATTGAAAAAAACAAGAAGAATGAGAAGTATAAAAAAATCGAAGAAAAAAAGTGTTATAAAAAAATATTCGAAGTTATAAAAAAAAGTGCAAAAGTTTATGATCTTTGTTGATATTTTTGTATTCCCGATCAGGTACGTTTGATTTTCTACCATTCACTTCCTACCCCATCGCCACACTCAAAAACCATTCCAATTTTTCTTTCAGCCATCCCTTAACCCCCTCATCTTTATTCCTTGTTAATCCATTTGCAACCGACCCCTAAGCCTACAGTAAGGCCTTGGCAAGTCCGACTACGAAGTTGCAAGAGAAAAGTTTGAGAGGTAAAAGGCACGAGTGTGTGAGATTATTCGAGTGACGAAAAAGCCTATAAGAGTGTAAACACGAGCGTGAGTGTCAATTTTCTTTTTTCTTTCCTAGTGAACTCGTGAGGATTTTGTAGTGAGGACTTTATTTCTATTTTACTTAACAATCTTCCTTTTCAGCGATAACAATCATGTCTCGCAAAAAATTTACCAAATCGAAATATTAATATTTGGTGCAAGAAATGCGAAGAATGGTGAATACTAAGTTTGACAAATTGCACGAGAGATTAGACTGTGTGGAGAAAAAAGACCAACGGGAACGAATGTCATCAAGTCAGAGAGTGGAACTAAGAACATCATGGAGATATACATTCGATGACTACTCGAGAAAAGATTCCTATTATGATTCCTATTCGCCAATGACTTTGAGACAAAGAGACCCATACTATGACTCCTACTCATCGAAGAATTCAAGAAGATATTTTGATCGAGATTCCTTTTCATCAAGGAATTCAGAACGAAGAGAAGTCAATTTTGATTTTGAATCCTTCCGAGAAGACGTGCGAGATGAAAGATACTCCTCTTCAAAAACTCCAAAGAAAACATCCACGGAGAGATCTTCATGAAGGATTGTTCGTGAATCATATGTAAATGATTTTTCTTCTTGATGTGATCTCAATCGCATCATGTTGTGGCACCACTCGTTGCTATCATGATTGGCCTAAACACGAGGGCCCCAAGTGCAAGATGAAGCTCAATCTCAGCTCAACAAGCTCAATCTTAGTTTTTCCCAGCTTGATTTAGCTCACATGAGCTTAATTTAGCTTACTTTAGCTCGTTTGAGCTTGGCTTAAGTTTATTTCAACTCATTTATTTTAATGTCTGAATAAATTAAGTAATTTATTAATTTAGCTTAAATTACTACAGCTCATAATTATGTTTTGACTTATTACATGTTTTAAATGTGTCTTGGCCGAATTTAATGTCTTGTTAAGACTTTATTAAATTTGTCTAATTTAATTTATGTTTAATTAGTGTGTCTAAATTATATTAATGTTTGTTCAGCTAAATTTCATGTGATTTAATTTTGGTTCATGTGTTTTTGTAGGTGAGCTGAATTTGGAGAGTAATTAAACAAGGTTCATGCATGATAGGTTCAATGTATGGGAGTGTGCATGCACAATTGAGGTTCAATGGATGGCATTTAAAGGAGCACATGCATTTGGGACGTTCATGCAAGAGGGAGTTGCTGAAAGTTCATGTATTTGAAGATTCATGGATCATATTTATGGGAGGAAAATACATGGGACGTTTCATGCATGATTCATGCATTTTCAAGATGACCATTCAAGTATTTTAGGCACATTAATGTCTCATTCAGCCAAGGGAGATGTAGGATCATTAAAGAGCTGCACATTCATGGAATTATGGAGATTCTTCAAGGCTAAGGATGCATGAATGCATCAAGTGAAGCATCATGATGGTTCGGCCAATTCATGTACCATATTCAAGCATGAACTGGATTTTAATGCTATTTGTGTGAACATGTTAAATACCTGTGTGAACAGAATTTAAGTTAGTGTGAACAACATAGATGCCGAATATCAATAGGCATTTTAGGCTTATAAATAGCTTACTTGTTTATTGTAAAAGGTTACAGAATTTGATCAATTAAACTTAATGGAACTTTTGTTCTTGTGAGGTTACCTCCTCTCTTCTTTCGTTCGAGTCTCGTTCTGACTTATCTAGCTCGCTAGTGGCGTCAACCCGACTTCTTGAACTTATCACCATCCTGGTGTGGCGTTCATCCACCTTTTTATACCTTTGGTTCCTACCTCTCTATAGGTAACGGGTCAAGGTCCATCTTCGACAATCCATTAAACCCACCTTAAGCAATATAAGTCCCGGGGCAATACTTCATATAGTATTGAATCGTTCTTCGCTTGAGTTCTATTTTTCCATTCCATTTTAACTATTAAATTATAAACAATATTTCTTTATTTCACCGAGCCTATCAAATATCTATCCAAACCATCTTTTGAACCCATTTTCTCAACTTCCGCTATAAAAAATCATCTAACTTCATCTATCTACAAAATCGAACAAACTTCTCGTCGACGATCGGGCAATCAAGTGAATCGACTCAATCAACCGAGCCGGATCACATCATTTGGTATCAGAGCTACTAAAACGAGGAGTACCGATGTTCGTATCAGGCCGCAAGTAGGTTCGAAACGTGAAAAAAAAATAAAAAAAAAATTTGAGTTGTAATTTAATTTTTTTTCCCTTGTATTTAGCTTACTATTGTATTGGAGTAACAAAAAAATCAAAAAAAAATTCGAAAAAAAAAATTTGATTGAAAAAAAAATTCAAAAAAAAAGTGAAAAAAAATCGAGCAAAAAAAAAAGAAAAAAAAGGTGAGCAAAAAAAAATCAAGTTTAAAAAAAAAGTGAAAAGTCTTGCGAGTTTTTATTTTCTTCTCTTATTTACTCCGATCATCAAGTTTCCCTTCCTACCATTATTTACCATCTCAACGCCACATTTTAAACCAAATTTCTTCTTTATTCAGCCTACCCTACACCCGACATTATTCCTTGTAACCCATTTCGAAACCGACCTTCAAGCAGCAAATTAAGTCTATCGAGACGAATTACGAATTTGTGAGACGAGGTCGAGTGGTAAAAGGCAAGAGAGCGTGAGTTCATTTGAAAAAAAAAGCCTAAAAGAGAGTTCAAACACGAGTGAGTGAATTTTTCTTTTTGAGCGAACTTGAGAGATTTGTGGTGAGAATTATTTTTCTTTCTAATTTAACTTTTGTTTTCTAATATTTTGTTGAAGCATGTCTGAAGAATTTTCTGAATTTGAATTCCAAATGTGGAGACAAGAAATGCAAAGGATAAAGCGATCTGAATTTCGACAATTCGACAAAGATAAAGAAGATTTGACATCTACTATCGTTGACATCAAGATTAGTGTAATCCTTCAAAGATTGGAAAATGAACCACAATGTGAAGATATGTTTCACACGCGTTGCCGTGTCCACGATAAAGTTTGTTGCCTCATTATTGATGGTGGAAGTAGGTCAAACATGGCTAGTATTCGAACGGTAAAAAAACTTGGCTTGGCCACTACCAAGCATCCACGACCCTATCAACTGCAAGGACTTGGTGTTGAAGGCAAATTTGAAGTTACTCAACAAGTGCGTGTTGCATTTTCCATCGGAAGATACCAAGACGAAGTCCTTTGTGATGTTGTGCCTATTCAAGTCTGCCATTTGTTGCTAGGAGAACCATGGCAATCGGATCGCAAGGTCATTCACGATGAACGTACCAATAGGTATTCCTTCAAGCATCAAGGAAGGAAAATCACTTTAGCGCCGCTCACACTGGAACAAGTGCAAGAAGACCAATTCAAAATGAAGCAATCCATTGAGCGAGAAAAGAAGAAAGAGATTGAAAAAGAAATTGAAAGAAAACAAAAAGAAAACGAAAAAGAAAAAGAAATTGCAAAAGAAAAAGAAATCGAAAAAGTGAGAGAAAAAGAAAATGAAGAAAAGAAAATTGAAAAAGAAAAAGCGAAAAAAGAAATTGAAAGAGAGCTTGAAAAGAAATCAAGTGAAAAAGAAAGAGAGTCTATAAAAGAAACGACTGAAGTGAGTAATCACGAAAAAGAGAGGAATTCTTTTGCTAACCCCCTTTCGAAATTACCTTGTGATTTTTCTTTGTTTCAGGTTTGCAAGATTCCATCCACGGATTGGTTCCAACTTCGTTACCTTTCTACCGAGAGACGTTTTCAATTGATTGAAAGAGGTAAGTTGGAATATAAAAATGATTGTCATATTTCCAATGGTAAGCAAGGTAAGGGTTCCTTGTTGAGCGAGTTTCAACTCATTTACTCACATGTTTATGACAAGATTGCTGAAAATTGTTTTTGCGAAATTGTTTTCCCCATTGAATTGGTTAATTTTCGTTCATCTATTATTTATGATTTTGTTTCAACTAGTGCTTTGAAAAGTTTTTTCTATGATAAGTTTGTTGTTGGCAATTTTATTGAAGGCGTTCGATTAGATTAGCATGAACAAAGTGTGATAGTGTGCGATAAAGATTATTCACATACAAAGTTCGATTTGTTTGATTATCATATTCTGAATGATGGTGATTACACCTTCCATAGTGGTAAGAAGTGTTTTCCTATTGATGAGTATGGTATTGGCAAGAATTTTACTGAAGTACGAATAAATCTGCACAAACAAATTTTGAACTCTTGTGATAAAAAGTTGGCATGTGAAACGCCTAGTCTACTTGTGTGTGGTGATAATTTGAATTTTCTATTTTTTTTAAATTCCCCATGTCTGAACAAGTCTATTCGAATGAGATTTACGATGTATGAATGTTTGAACATATGCATGCTCAAATTCTTTTTGTTCCACTTGTGTGAATTGTTGGTAATTAAGAAATTCGCACTGCATTTTGGGACGAGTGAACAATATCGTGTGTTCAACCCTGGAGTTCGCTATTCTAGTTCATCTTTGAGAGAAGGCAAGCATTGTAAATTTTGTTTGAATGACCAAGTAAACAATCGTTGCTTGTATGATGCTTTGTCACTAAGTTTGAAAACGAGACGTGTGAATCTTGTTGGCTTGTTAAGACAAAATCAAATTTTTGATTGTGGAGAATGTTGTTTATTTTTGTTTAACAGAATCAAGACATATGAATGTTTAAAGGCATGCTTGTTTAATTTTCTTTTGATCCGAATATGTGATAAGACGATGGCATGTAAAATGGTTAGTGCATTTGAATTTGAAGATGGTGTCTCAAATCTGCCTTGCTATATAAATTCTGCATGTTTAAGTAAGATTGATCAAGTGGAACTTAGATTACATGATCATTTGGAGGACTCCTTGATAAATTTTGATTATAAATTTGATTTGATTCTGATGCATCCTTTATTACCAAGTATGGAAAACCATTGTGAGCAGGTAAGATCCACTTCTACATTTGATCCCGGCATTGGATTATGCATTCTAATTTTGAATAAGATTCTGAAAAGATCGTTTGAGTTTATAAATTTTAGTGTCACTAATTCGTTCCATTTCTATGTAGGTGACACTTTGGAATGGTTTCCTCCTAAAGAGGGAGGGCATGGAACTAAATCATTTTCTTTTCAAACCATTTGTGGTTCCTGGAGTTTTAAAAACAATACTTTTCGAATCATGAACAAAAGGGCTTGTGATCTCGAAAAATTTTTGGCGAGCAAGTGGCCCGATTTGAGGACAAATCGTCTTCAAGAGGGAGGGTATGATGTGATCTCAATCGCATCATGTTGTGGCACAACTCGTTGCTATCATGATTGGCCTAAACACGAGGGCCCCAAGTGCAAGATGAAGCTCAATCTCAGCTCAACAAGCTCAATCTTAGTTTTTCTCAGCTCGATTTAGCTCACATGAGATTAATTTAGCTTACTTTAGCTCGTTTGAGCTTGGCTTAAGTTTATTTCAACTCATTTATTTTAATGTCTGAATAAATTAAGTAATTTATTAATTTAGCTTAAATTACTACAGCTCATAATTATGTTTTGACTTATTACATGTTTTAAATGTGTCTTGGCCGAATTTAATGTCTTGTTAAGACTTTATTAAATTTGTCTAATTTAATTTATGTTTAATTAGTGTGTCTAAATTATATTAATGTTTGTTCAGCTAAATTTCATGTGATTTAATTTTGGTTCATGTGTTTTTGTAGGTGAGCTGAATTTGGAGAGTAATTAAACAAGGTTCATGCATGATAGGTTCAATGTATGGGAGTGTGCATGCACAATTGAGGTTCAATGGATGGCATTTAAAGGAGCACATGCATTTGGGACGTTCATGCAAGAGGAGTTGCTGAAAGTTCATGTATTTGAAGATTCATGGATCATATTTATGGGAGGAAAATACATGGGACGTTTCATGCATGATTCATGCATTTTCAAGATGACCATTCAAGTATTTTAGGCACATTAATGCCTCATTCAGCCAAGGGAGATGTAGGATCATTAAAGAGCTGCACATTCATGGAATTATGGAGATTCTTCAAGGCTAAGGATGCATGAATGCATCAAGTGAAGCATCATGATGGTTCGGCCAATTCATGTACCATCTTCAAGCATGAACTGGATTTTAATGCTATTTGTGTGAACATGTTAAATACCTGTGTGAACAGAATTTAAGTTAGTGTGAACAACATAGATGCCGAATATCAATAGGCATTTTAGGCTTATAAATAGCTTACTTGTTTATTGTAAAAGGTTACAGAATTTGATCAATTAAACTTAATAGAACTTTTGTTCTTGTGAGGTTACCTCCTCTCTTCTTTCGTTCGAGTCTCGTTCTGACTTATCTAGCTCGCTAGTGGCGTCAACCCGACTTCTTGAACTTATCACCATCCTGGTGTGGCGTTCATCCACCTTTTTATACCTTTGGTTCCTACCTCTCTATAGGTAACGGGTCAAGGTCCATCTTCGACAATCCATTAAACCCACCTTAAGCAATATAAGTCCCGGGGCAATACTTCATATAGTATTGAATCGTTCTTCGCTTGAGTTCTATTTTTCCATTCCATTTTAACTATTAAATTATAAACAATATTTCTTTATTTCACCGAGCCTATCAAATATCTATCCAAACCATCTTTTGAACCCATTTTCTGAACTTCCGCTATAAAAAATCATCTAACTCCATCTATCTACAAAATCGAACAAACTTCTCGTCGACGATCGGGCAATCAAGTGAATCGACTCAATCAACCGAGCCGGATCACATCACTTCTTTTGAACAAAATGATTATTCTCCTAAATCTTTTGTAACCTCTTGTAAAAAGAAGACGAGAAAAGAAAAAGATGAAAAGCAAAAGGAGATCAAAAGAAAAGAGAAGCAATAAAAGATTATGAGAGAGAATGAGCAAATTTTGAACGAAATCGAAAGACGAAATAAAGAAAAGAGAGAAAAAGATAGAAAGGAAAGTGAACAAGGAAAAGAGCAAAAAGAGATTGACAAAGAAAAAGAAATTAAAAAAGACATTGTGATACGAGCACGCCCCACGAACATCATCGAACAAGCCTGTCAAGCCAAGCATTGACATGTTGGCAAGCTGATCCAAGCTCGTTTCCAGCTCCACGAGCTCCGTCCAGCTCAAATCCAGCTTATTCGAGCTCAATCCAACTTGACTGAGCTAAACCGAGCTCACTCCTAGCTCACGAGCTAAACCTTAGCTCAGTTTCAGCTTAGGAGTTTAATCTCAGCTCAACTTTAGCTCACGAGCTAAAGCTTAGCTCATTTTAGTTTAACTCGATTTTGTCTTTAATGCATTAAATAAAATTTGCACATATTTATTTAAGCATTAAACTTGTCTTATATTAATATTTGTTATTAATATGTCATAGATATTACATAACTTAAATGTGTTCACATTGTGCTGAATTTATATGTGTTCACATGATGTCTTATGAATTATTTTATTTCTTGTAGGTATAATGCTCATGGACGGCGCAATGAATGCTTGAAGAAATATCTCTTTTGGACATCCCACATGCATGAATGAACAACATTTAATTAGGTCCATGCATGACCAGATTCAAGGTGTTTACAAGTTCATGTATTTATCAAATACATGAATGCACAAAATACATGAATGTTTGGGTTCAAATGCACATTCGGTTACATGAATGATGAAGATTCATGCATGAATGTATCTAGAAGATCCAATCCCTTTGGACGACACACATGCATGCATGGAAGGAAATTAATGCAAGTTCATGTAGGGCTTGGTGCAATGTATGAAGAGGTGCATGTAGAATTGAGGTTCAATGGACGGCATTTAAGGGAGTACATGTATTGGAGGCGTTCATGCAAGTAGGGGCTATTTAATGTTCATGTTTTTGAAAGTTCATGGACCGAATCACTAGGATCATTTACATCATCATCTTGAGCTCTTTGTCTTTCCCGTTGTTGGTTTGGTCTCTCCCGTCTAAGTTGAACTACTTCAGGAGGTCCTTCACGTTGCTCTCTCGCTTCGACTTGGAATAGACGATCTTCGAGAGGATTTAATCTTCGGTCTAAGAGTCTTTCCATCTCTCGTAATAGAGCTTGTATGTTCAAATCAGGAACGTTGCGAACAGGTTGTCGTGCGGGACGATCTTCCATGTTAGGATCAGCTTCTTGTGACATTGGATTTAGTAAGGAACCTCACACAAAACCTCACGATCACTCGGAAAGAAAGAGGAATTTCACTCACGCTCGTGTTTACGCTCGAGAATAGGCTTTTATTTCCACTCTATTGCGCTCACAACTCTCATGCCTTTTACCTCTCTATACCTTTCTCGTGATTTTGTAAGCAGATTCGCCAAGGCTTATCCTTAGTCTAGGTGATCGGTTTCAAATGGGTAACAAGGGATGATGTGATTTAATATAGGGTAGGCTTACAAGAAAAAAAAATTCAGGTGTAGTGTGGCGAAAAGGTTAAGGATGGAAGTGGATGAGAGGGTAAAAGTTTCAGGATCGAAAAATGGAGAAGAAGTAAAACAATGGTCAAAAATTTTTTTTAAGGTTTTTTTCTAATTTTTTTAACTTTTTTTTATTTTTTTTCAATTTTTTTTTGAAACTTACTTGATGAGTCACAGCTATCCCGGGAGTAATTTCGAATGCTCATACTCCTCATTTTTGTTGCTCTGATACCAAATGATACGAACCGCCTCAGGGTGAGTCGAGTCGTATGAAGAATGCCCGATCGTCTCCGAGAAGTAATTGACAATTTAGTTTAGTGAAGTTGGTAAGGAATGAAGTTGTTTGACAAATTAGTAGTTGGTTTAAGAATATGTATGAAAAAGGGTAAGATGTGAAAGAAGGAATTTATTTTATTTTGAGATGGTAAGAAAAAAAAATGGATTGAACCAAAAGTGCAAACAAGAACCAATACCGATTTGGTAATGACCCGTTGCTTATAAGCCCTTTAGTTCGATTTAAGAGTGGTTAAGGTGACCTCGACCCACTATCTAGCAACATAGGAACCTCGGTATGTTTGAACGCCACACTACGAGTAGTGATAAGTTCAGTTTTCAACAAAGAAAATGGATGAGACAACTAGAACACTAGGTAGCCAACAAATCTTTGAACGAAAACAGAGAAAAGTTTGCCTCACAAATTTGGCAGCATAACATTAACAAAATGTCCCAAAAAGTTCTATTCCTCCAACCAAAGTCTCTCATCCCACAACTGAATAATTAAGGCCGAAATGGCCTCTTTGAATTGTTTAGCTCGAGCTCGCGTGATTGGTCCTTGGGGCAGCACCGTTGGATCCTTGTTCGAATTTGATGCACTCCAGGACACGATCGTATCAAAGCTACCATGTAACCCACCCATAAGTGAACTCGGACTCAACTTAATGAGCTCGGGTGTTCACATCCATAAGTGAACTCAAACTCAACTCAACGAGTTCAAATGCCTAGTTACATCTCACGAACTTAGACTCAACTCAATGAGTTCGAAACTAAAATATCCTAGTGACATGTCACTTGTATCCTAATCTATTCCTAAGGTTCAAACGGGATTTTTCCTCGATCATATGCCTTTGCCATCTTTCTCGTGATGTTAATATCAATACTCCGGTGGCAACTCATATTTTTCAAGTATTTCCACATAATTTGTATAATAATTCAACAATAATCATAACATGCAACAATTCGTAAATAATAATCATCATACCATTATAAATACATCAACAACATATAGTAATGTTACATCATTTACATAATATCAAATTATTCACATATATGTATACTTACTATTCATATAATATCATAACATTAACATTAAAATACACATTGCATTATTAAAATCATATGAACTTACCTTGTATGCGAAAATGGTCATTTTTACCATTTTGTCCACAACTTGGTATTTTGTCGATTTTAGCTCGAATTTTGATTTTTCTTGCTCTATCATTTCAAATAATTAGGACTCATATTATTCAAATCGACCCAAAATCATATTTTGGAAAAATTATAAATTTTCCCCTAAACTTTCACATATTTACACTTTTGCCCCAATCTCGTAAATTAAACTTCACCCTATTTTCTTATGTTTTATGTCATGCTGATCATTTTTCCCTTCTATAGCAACATCTAATTCTCACTCTAACATGTATTTATGAACATTAGGTATTTTTACCAATTATGTTATTTTACTCGTTTTCACGTAAAATCGCTTAGCAAAAGTCATTTATCTAACACCCAACCTTCATTTTCTATCATTAGACATCAAAATACATGCATATTATTCATGGGTAAATTTTTAGACATGAACCTTAGCTCAAATTAGTGGTAGAAATAAGTAGAACAAGTTACCGGGATTTCAAAAATACATAGAACATTAAAAACGGAGCTCTGAATCACTTACTATTAAGCTTGGAAGCTTGGTCAAACCCTAACCATGGATGCTCTTGGTACATTCTGCTGTAGCAAGAAGAAAGGGATACATTTGGGGTTTAAAATTTGTCTTTTAATTCATTTTACCCTTAAATGACCAAAATGCCCTTTTTACTATTCTTTCAAATTTTACCCAAACAAGACCATTTTTGTCCAAAAAGTTATACAATGGTTTAATTATCACTTAAGGACCTCCTATTTAAAATTTCATGACAATTAGACACCTCTAACATATAAAACTCAACTTTTGTACTTTTTACAATTTAGTCCATTTTACTAAATTAAGTGCCCAAACATTGAAATTTTCAAACGAAATTTTCACGAAATCATTTCGTGAAATCGTAGACCATAAAAATATAATAAAAATGTAATTTTCCTCATCGAATTTGTGGTCCCGAAACCACTGTTCCGACTATGCCTAAATCAGGATATTATAACTCTCCCCCTTTAAGGATTTTCGTCCCTGAAAATCTTATCGAAAAAGTGGTCTTTTTGTGATCTTCACTTAGATTCCTCAATTTTCATATTCGGTGCCAAAGAACTTTCACTCAGGCGGTGCCTCCAATATATCTCTTTAATTTCTCATATATTCTGAAAGCTTATGGACTCATCTCTCAATTGTTTTTAAATTTTCAACTCTTCTCAGTTTCCCTTGTCATCTTGACATAAAACCCAAATCTCAATTTGGTTAATGGAGACTAGAATTCCAAGAAATCCAACAATCAAAGAGACCTGAAATTCCATTAATCTGATGAGTAGAAATTCATTAAATACTGATATGATTTACAGATCTCATCAAACATTTAACAATAAGATACATCGCATTTTCCTTTTTCTGCTACGAAAATAATTCTGATATGGCCTCGAGAATAAGCCTTTCTCATTTTCATCCTAATATCAATACTGGCAGAGGTAACTCTGATAGATCCTGATGCTCGGCTTTAACCCCATTAACAGCTCAGATTTTCCGTGGCATCGAATGCTCTAAACTATTACATTACCTTATTTTCTTGAAACACATCACAATTCATACAGATTGAACACTTGAGTCGATATTAATCACCAGTGAATGACATTTCAAGTAATCCTTTCTTCTAGTTACAAAACAATTCATCATGCCATCCTTTACTATTCATTCCTTACGTTAATCAAAACCGTCTCAATTGCATTAGCTCAAGTAACCAAAACATCTCAATTGAAGACATTACCTATGATTGACTTACTCAAGAGAAGTAATCTACTATGCCGATTGAAACTCGCGCTTTTATCACTATGCCTTTACTGATGTCAAACCTTACACGAAAATTAGAAAAATCTCAATACTGAAATCACCACATTACCCAAATCAAATCAGAAGTATGATACTTGATAGGATTATCACAAGCTGAAGAACGCATTTCGAACATGAGTTATAATTGACAAATTACGGAATAAAGATAACAAGAAAACCGAATAAAGAAATCCAAGATAGAGAAACCCAGAATAAAGAAACTCAAGATACGATACTATAAAAAAAATCAAAAATCAAACTCATAAGAAAATACGAAAGATCTCGATAATTCCTCAGAGAAAAGAAATCCAGAAGAAAACATCATTTAATCTCATTGGAATCAAATGCAACAAGAACAATGTATCTTCCCATATATATATCAAATGGAGCATCAAGTAGAAGAAACAGAATCATAGTATCATACATATTCTCTCATCAATTTTTATCAGGCAGAATATAATAGAATGCCCGAAGGAATAGAGCAATACAAATTATAAACCAGTCAGGCTACCAATGCTTTCGTCTAACATCAGGATTAGAAAACATCCCTATATAACAATAATTTCTTCAAAAGATCAACAACCATAGAAATATTTCTGGGAACAGATAAACACATAGAACATCTTAGAAGAAACTGCTAAAATCTGTCCAACCGTAACTGTCACACTCATATATTACACATTTCAGATATCATTTCCTCAACATTTCTGCCATCACAAATTTCATATTACCTTTCACTAAAGAAGACCAATTCTGAATAAATTTTGATTTGCACTTTTCTTGACCTTGTACCTTAGTAATTCGATTTATCAAAATAAATTTCTTCTCTAACTGGAACAGTGCATAACTCCAATAATCCTTATGCTAATCTGATACTTTTCTAACTTTGACTTTACTTATTAACTCATTCTTCAATCTCTAGTCATACTTATAATTATTCTAGCACTGAACTCTTTGGTTTCTCAATCGGAAACTTACTCAATACAAATTTCATGAAATTCCATTATAAACACCACTTCGGTAAGGGGAAGGAGTTGTAGGGCCTCTGACTCGACTTTTTCATACATATACATATGACACAATTTCCATCATCAAAATCATATCATTTATTCAGGCAATGCATCATTCATGTTGGTTTACACAAATTTTATAGTTACCCCATTTAGACAAGTATACTCATGCATGCATTCTATGTTTTCTAGATAGCTTGACTTATCCATTCATTTACTCAAACAAATCATACTCATGAAATCATATAAGGGCTAAACAAACATAGATATTTGCATCACAATTGCAACTTTCATTTTGTGCATCATCATATACATATCATTACAATCATATAATTCAGTCCAAACAATTTAACATAGATAAATTCATTTCATTATAATAATTTATCTCATAAAAAATATCATTGACATTTTATCAACATTCAACGTTCAATCAAGGGAATGACATTTTCATTCATATCATGATATTAGGAACCTTTACTCATACCTCTACGAATTTCTATTTATCCCGTTCATCTTATCAAGTAAGCCAAGTGCACTACATCATATGAGCATCAAGCAAGTATGAATATTTATCACAACATGAACTTTCATCTCACGTGATACGAGCACGCCCCGCGAACTTTATCGAGCAAGTCTGTCAAGCTGAGCAATGACATGCTGGCAAGCTGATCCCAGCTCGTTTCTAGCTCCACAAGCTCCGTCCAGCTCAAATCCAGCTTATTCGAGCTCAATCCATCTTGTCTGAGCTAAACCGAGCTCACTCCTAGCTCACTTTCAACTCACGAGCTAAACCTTAGCTCAACTTCAGCTTAGGAGTTTAATCTCAGCTCAACTTTAGCTCACAAGCTAAAGCTTAGCTCATTTTAGTTTAAACTCGGTTTTGTCTTTAATGCATTAAATAAAAAATTGCACATATTTATTTAAGCATTAAACTTGTCTTACATTAATATTTGTTATTAATATGTCATAGTCATTACATAAATTGATTATGTTCACATAGCTGAATTAATTCATGACATTAATGTGTTCACATCATGCCGAATTTATGAGTGTTCATGAGATATCTTAATGACTTGTTTATTTCATGTAGGTACATCCCTTTGGACGGTACAATATATGGATGAACAAACATCTCTTTTGGGCATTCCACACTCATGAATGAAGAAGTATTAAATGCTGGTGCATGTACGGCTAGATGCAAGGTTTCTACAAATTCATGCATGTGTCGAATGCATGTATGGACATTAAAGGCTAGTCCATGAATGGATCAAATGCATGGGATGATAGAATGCATGAATGGCTTAAGTGCATTTATGGTGGTTGTCTCCTAACTTTCCAAGGCACTTATTCGGCCAAGAAGTAGCTGTTCACACTTTGAATTGACCTATAAGCTACTACACATGCATGGATGGGTTCAAGAACGTCCAAAGGAAGGAATTAACTCAATAATTCAACACATTGATTGAATCAAGTGTATGCACAAAGGGGAGAACGAATTTACTAGGTTCATGCTGCCATTTATGAACCTACATGCTATTAAAGAGTTTAATTATGAGGATACAGGTTCCATACAAGTGCATGAACGTCCCAAGGAGATGAATGCAACCTTTGGTGCACATACAAGTCACTTGAAGCCTTTCTTTATGATTAAGCATTCATGCACACACTTAGGGGGAAGAAAGTGTCCATTCAACTAGTTCATGAATCTGCCAAATTTATGAACTATTTTAATACATTAGTGTGAACGCTTTTATTATTGTGTGAACACCTAGATGCCGAATTTGAATGGTCATCTATGTGCCTATAAGTATTTGTTTTCTTTCAGTTGTACGGGACTTTTGCCAAAATTGTTAATGAACATTTGTTCTTGTGAGGTTGCTTCCTCTCATATCTCGTACAAGTTTCGAAAGACTTATCTGGCTTGTGCTAGTGGCGTCAATCGTCTTGTTTGAACTTATCACCAATCTTGGTGTGGCGTTCACCTATCCATCTATCTATCTTTTCACCTTAACAATATAGGAACCGGGGTGACACTTCTTAGTGTTGAATCATTCCTGACGTTGAGTTCGTTTTCCATTCCCGTCCTTTGAATTATTTTCTTGTTCTACCAAACCGACCCATTTATCCATCACCCATCTTTGCTACACATAAAGAACCTATTACTAAACTTACCCTTCTTGAAACCTTCTGCTTATTCAAATCCATTATTTTACTTTTATTACTAAAATCCGAGACACAAACGACTCTCTCGAACTACGATCGGGCAACTACGTGAATTTGACTCATCTACCAGGGCCGAATCACATCATTTGGTATCAGAGCTTGTAAATCGAGAGGTGCCGACGTTCGTATCAAGATCGGACTAGGTTCGTTGGGAAAAAAAATTTGAATTAAGAAAAAAAATTCAAGTTGTAATTTTCGTTCTCTCTCTTGTAATAGTGATATTGTGAAGTATTAAAAAAAAGACAAAAAAAATGAAAATTATAAAAAAAAAGTGAAGTGATCAAGTTCTTCTATTGTTTATATTTTGAACCGATCGACAAAGTGTTCTTTTCATCAACTTTGCACCCCATTTCCAAAACGCCACACTACACCAAAGACTATTTTTCTTTTAGCCTACCCGCACACCGTGACATTCTAACCTTTGTAACCATCTTGAAACCGATCCTAAGGCACCAAGACAAGTCGAAAGAAACAAAATACGAGGTTACGAGAGTAAGCTTGAGTGGTAAAAGGCTAGAGCGAGTGAGATCATTCGAGTGGAGGTAAAAGCCAAATGAGTGTAAACACGAGTGGGAGTGACACATTTTTTCTTCTTCTTTCCGAGCGAAATTGTGAGGTTTGTGGTGAGGTACTTAATTTTTTTTTGTTTTGTGATCTAACATTTTCTTTTTAGCAACAAAAATCATGTCACGCGAAGAGTTCACCGAATCGGAATACCAATACTTGGTTCAAGAAATGCGAAGAATGGCGACTAAACGAGACCAAAGTGATCGAGTTTCTTCAAGTCGTAAAACGAAACCAAGAACCCCACGGAGATATACCCTCGACTACTACCTGAAAAAAAGTTCCAATCGTGATTCCTTTTCGTCATCTACTTCGAGACAAAGAGATTCATACTATGACTCATATTCATCAGCGAATTCGAGAAGTGACTTCGATTGAAAGTCCTTTTCATCAAGAAATTCGAGAAGACGAGAAGCCGATTACGATTTTGATTCGTTCCAAGATGGCGTTCGAAGAGAAAGACATACTCTTACTAGATCTTCAAAGAAATCTTACTCGGAGTATTCTTCACGAAGTTTTGATTGTGAATCATACGCAAATAGTTCTTCATCTTTCGAACAAGATTTGTATTCTCATCGTTCTTTTGTACATTTTTGTAAAGAGAAAACAAAGAAAAGAAAAGAAAAAGCAAAAGAAGAAAAAGAAAAAGAAATAAAAAGAAAAGAGAGGCAAGAGGCAAGTAAGAGAGAAAATGAGCGAATCTTGAGAGAACTTGAAAAAGCCTTTGAAAAAGCCTTTGAAAAGCAAAAAGAAAATGAGATTGAAAAAGAGAACGAAAAGAAATTTGAGAGTGAAAAAGAAGCTGAAAAAGAAATTGAAACAAAAGAAACGAGTGATTCAGAAGAAAAAGAATCGAGTGAGAAAACAAGTGAGCAAGTGAGGATTATTTCTACTAACCCTCATGTTCGATCTTCTTGTGAATTAACTTTTCAGGTTCCTAGAAGTTTGTGTGCCCAATTCCATCTACATTACCTTCCAAACGAGAGGTGTTTTAGGTTGTTCGAAAAAGGTAAGTTCATGAATGACTACCACCCACTTGCGATCAAAGGTAAGGAAGGTAAGGATTCTTTGTTTATCGAATCAAAGTCACTTGATCTGGATAATTTTTGTTCACTTACTGTTGTTAACGAATTTATTTTAAAAGGTGCCATATACAGCTTTTCTTATGACGATTACTACATTGGCAAATTTTTTGACAACATTGGATTAGTTTTCTCTAAGCGAATTTTGAACATGTTTGATCAAAGTCTGTCACGTAAAAATTCTCATGTGTTTGACCCTGCAAACTTTTTGAACTCATGTGTTAAATCTTTATGTTTAAATATGCCTGCTCAATTGATTTGTGATAAATCTGCCTGTTTGAAAAGTTGCATGTTCATTAAAAATTCTTTGTTTGGCATCCATGTTAAAAGATCTTCACATGATATGTGCAATTGTGTTCTTCATGAACAATCTTTAAGTTTTTGTGAAAAATTTCCATGTAGTGATTTGCATTCCCGATTAATACTTTTGAAGTATAAACCTTTGCATTTTGGTATGCTCGGTTTTGTCAAATCAACGTGTGTGTTTAAACTAGTGAAATATAATTTGTGTGGTGAGTTGATTATATCTTTTTCTAATATGTTGCTTGTTGGAATTCCTAAACAAGTTCGTGTGTTCAAGCCTGGTATTTGCTACATGAATTCATTTTATGGAAACATTAAGCACTTTGCATCATTTGCAATCAAAATATGTTTGCTTGATGTTCAAACTTTTGATAAGAAGGTGAAATTCAACGATTTGGGTTTCAATTTTGATTCATTTATTAATCACCTTGTTTGGCCACATCTGAAATTTTCGTTTCATTTCGAGAAGGTAAGGCCAACCTATGTTTTGGAATTGAATCAAATTTCCATGGTAACTTTCCTTTTCCATTTAAGTCCATAGTTTTCGATAATACTAACCAGTCTTATTTTTGTGAATTCCACCCCTCGAGGAGCAAGACATGTCATGGTGCGTCACCACTTATTCAAATTTATCGGAGTAATAGGTTTGTCTTACGTTATCTATCTAAAGAGAGAAGATTCATTTTGACCAAGAAAGGTAAACCCAATCCTCAATTGTCTTCTCTTCATATTCGTCAAGGAAAGTCATCTAAAAATTTTCAAATATCTTTGCTCAATTCGATTGAAGTTGAAAATTCCATTGATTGGTTGTTTGGAAATTATTTATACTTTGATGTGATGGATTTTTCCTTTTGGCATTGTGATGATGTGATTATTACGTTGGAATTTGGAGACTCCCCTCATGTTGTTCAAAAACGAAAGGAAGAGTTAGCATACCTTTGGCCATGGCATACTGATACAGCCACGCCTCAAGTCCAACCTAGCTCGAGCAAGGAGCCTTTGGAGCTGCCTCAAGGTCCAATCACCCGATCACGAGCTAAACAATTCAAGGAGGCTGTTTCGGCCTTAGTAGATCAAGTTTGGGGCGAGACTTTGGTTGGACGCATTATGAAGCTTGGACAAACTCGATGAGCCTTCCTTGCACTTTGTTACGAGCTGAATTAAGCTCCACTTTAGCTCATTAAATTCGAACCAGCTCAAAATTAGCTCAAAATAACTTAGTCAATCATATAGTAGCTGAAACAATTAATTGAGTTAGTTAAATTAGTTATTTACAAGCTTAATTAATTTTCATTATTAAATTGGTCTTAAATCTAGTCAAACTTAATTATGCATGATATTTTAGTTATTATGACATGTTATTAATTTTGTCTTAATTTATACAGCTTATAAATATGTTTTTAAGCTTGTTTTTAATATGTTAACTTTATTACTTGTTTTAATTATGTCCTAAGGCTGCCGAATTTAATGTGCAGCATTTTAGTGTTAATTTAATGTGTCTAAACATGAATTTGAATTATTTGATGAATGTTGCTGCAGGTACATCATCCATGAACGTTTTTGGAGCATGTAAGGTATTAAAAGAGGGTACATGAAGGGGACGGCACATGCATGAATGGGAGAATGAAGTTGGCTGCTATTTGAAGTCTCCTAAGTGACCATTCAGCCAAATTTATTGCTTACACACTGTTGAATACATCATGGCTGTTCGGATCAAGGTGTTCACACTCAAAGACTCTTCAAAACTTGGTTTTCACACTCAAAGTGACTACTCAACATCTTCTTAATTGCTGATAATTTTTCAGCAATAGTTGCCAATTAAATGAGCTCCTTTAAGCACATCAACCGAATGTAGCTGCTGCCATTTACTCCCTCAAGCTCCAAGTTCAATTGTCCATCTAGAAGGTGACCATTGGAGCTCCAAGTTCAGCCGAATCTAGCTAGCCCATTTAAGTAATTCATTTGCTTAATTTTTAAGGAATTTAAGTGACCATTCGGCTAGCCTAGTGGATTATTATAAATAGCTAAATTTTCACTTTGTAAGGGACTTTTGACATTTTAATTAGCGAATTGCTGCCAAATTTGTGAGGCATTTTCTCTCAAATTTCGTTCGAGACCCGTAAGACTTATCTAAGCTTTTTAGTGGCGTCTTTCCGAGTCTTTTCCGAACTTATCACTCCTTAAACCCGAGTGTGGCATTCACCTTTGATACCTTTTGGTTCATACTTTCCTAAGTATCGGGTCAAGGTCCTTTTGAACCATTACCAATTCGTTCCAAATACCATACCATTTCGTACCAATTCCATACTATTTCGAACCAATTCCCAAATACCAAAACGTACCAAAACCAAATACCATTTCTTAATTATCCTAAACCGAGCTCGTCCATTCTATTCATACCTTTTCGACTTAAACCAAATCCACATCTAACTTTGCACGAACTTATCTTACTTCTTTGAACACAAATATATTCTATCTCCTTCTCGTCTATTCTACTTCTTCGTTTACGATCGGGAACTAAACGACTCGACCTCAACTACTAAACCGAGATCGTGTCACATACCTTGCATGAGCAAGACAAGGGACCAAATGAGTTACTATATTCGATTAAAGAAATTAAAATGTTTTGGATGAGGAATAATGTGTTTAAGTGCCTACCATCATTTTCAACCAATTATCCCTTGATCCAACTTAGTTTTCATGTTTGTAACGATGGTCTAACGAAACTCTTTGATAAATTTACGTATGCTTGCTTTGTCCAATTGAGATTTTTGGCATATGTCCGATTGAATGAATATTTTATGAACTATCGAACACATTTGAATTTGACTCCTTTGAGTTTGTTTTTACCGGCTGTGGTAAGAATTTTTCAGGTTTGTGTGACATCTTCCATCCCATTTGATCGAGGAAAACCATGCACGAGTCAAAGTTCTCCCATGGATAAATAGCTCGACTTGAGGACAAGTCGCCTAAAAGAGGGGGGAATGATATGAGCACGCCCCGCGAACTTTATCGAGCAAGTCTGTCAAGCCGAGCAATGACATGTTGGCAAGCTGATCCCAGCTCGTTTCTAGCTCCACAAGCTCCGTCCAGCTCAAATCCAGCTTATTCGAGCACAATCCATCTTGTCTGAGCTAAACCGAGCTCACTCCTAGCTCACTTTCAACTCACGAGCTAAACCTTAGCTCAACTTCAGCTTAGGAGTTTAATCTCAGCTCAACTTTAGCTCACAAGCTAAAGCTTAGCTCATTTTAGTTTAAACTCGGTTTTGTCTTTAATGCATTAAATAAAAATTTGCACATATTTATTTAAGCATTAAACTTGTCTTATATTAATATTTGTTATTAATATGTCATAGTCATTACATAAATTGATTATGTTCACATAGCTGAATTAATGCATAACATTAATGTGTTCACATCATGCCGAATTTATGAGTGTTCATGAGATATCTTAATGACTTGTTTATTTCATGTAGGTACATCCCCTTGGACGGTACAATGTATGGATGAAGAAACATCTCTCTTGGGCATTCCACACTCATGAATGAAGAAGTATTAAATGCTGGTGCATGTACGGCTAGATGCAAGGTTTCTACAAATTCATGCATGTGTCGAATGCATGTATGGACATTAAAGGCTAGTCCATTAATGGATCAAATGCATGGGATGATAGAATGCATGAATGGCTTAAGTGCATGTATGGTGGCTGTCTCCTAACTTTCCAAGGACTTATTCAGCCAAGAAGTAGCTGTTCACACTTTGAATTGACCTATAAGCTACTACACATGCATGGATGGGTTCAAGAACGTCCAAAGGAAGGAATTAACTCAATAATTCAACACATTGATTGAATCAAGTGTATGCACAAAGGGGAGAACGAATTTACTAGGTTCATGCTGCCATTTATGAACCTACATGCTATTAAAGAGTTTAATTATGAGGATACATGTTCCATACAAGTGCATGAACGTCCCAAGGAGATTAATGCAATCTTTGGTGCACATACAAGTCACTTGAAGCCTTTCTTTATGATTAAGCATTCATGCACACACTTAGGGGGAAGAAAGTGTCCATTCAACTAGTTCATGAATCTGCCAAATTTATGAACTATCTTAATACATTAGTGTGAACGCTTTTATTATTGTGTGAACACCTAGTGCCGAATTTGAATGGTCATCTATGTGCCTATAAGTATTTGTTTTCTTTCAGTTGTACGGGACTTTTGCCAAAATTGTTAATGAACATTTGTTCTTGTGAGGTTGCTTCCTCTTATATCTCGTACAAGTTTCGAAAGACTTATCTGGCTTGTGTTAGTGGCGTCAATCGTCTTGTTTGAACTTATCACAAATCTTGGTGTGGCGTTCACCTATCCATCTATCCATCTTTTCACCTTAACAATATAGGAACCGGGGTGACACTTCTTAGTGTTGAATCATTCCTGACGTTGAGTTCGTTTTCCATTCCCATCCTTCGAATTATTTTCTTATTATACCAAACCGACCCATTTATCCATCACCCATCTTTGCTACACATAAAGAACCTATTACTAAACTTACCCTTCTTGAAACCTTCCGCTTATTCTAATCCATTATTTTACTTTTATTACTAAAATCCGAGACACAAACGACTCTCTCGAACTACGATCGGGCAACTACATGAATTCGACTCATCTACCTGGGCCGGATCACATCATCACGTGTTATCACATATATATATCATAAACTTTTATTCATACTTTTCTGAATCAGACTCAACATAATCGTAATTTTATTTAAACACCTTCGCATCATATTAAACATGGTCAATGCAGCTCGGTTGGAGAGTACCTCTGTCTAAACAAGACGGTGCTCATACGCGTCGGTATCACGGATCCGTGGCATGTATAGCTAGACTCTTACACATGCTATGTTAGTTTGAGAACTGACTAAACCTGGCTCTAATACCACTAAATATAACACCCCTCTCCCGTATCCAACGTCGGGACAGGGTTCGAGGCGTTATCGGACTAAAACATTTACAACATGCAAAATCAGGCCATAAAATTTTTGTCCAAAATTAAAATATCTTAAACACATGCATATCGTCCCTTATATAGGCCTTTGAAGCCTATAACACACATGTTATAAAACTAGGTCCCTATACATGCCACTCACTTGATATTTCTAATATTTGAATTAATTCTCCCAAAAGTGATAGCTTGATAGTGTGATTCTGCCTCCGACGATCTCCAACCCCGAGCTGACCTGCCAATACTAAATAAATGGAGAGGAGGGGTAAGCTTTATGCTTATCAAGCCCATATGAAATTAATAAGCAATTACTAACATGCTTTTCAAGATAAAACACTATAATTGTACAATTACACATGTTCAGGTTAAGCTATTTTATTGAGTTATAGTTACTAAATCATTTATATCTGGATCTACGAAACTCCAAATTAAGTTCCGTTAATTTTCCATGAAACTAGACTCATATACCTTTCTCCCATAAAATTTTTAGAATTTTTGACTTAGCCAATTAGTACAGTTTATTCATTAAATTTTCCCCTATTTTAGTGTTTATCTACTCTGACCTCTGTTTACTACGAATTAATTTTCACTCTGTACAGAATTCAAAGAACTATGGTGTTTATTTATCTTTAAAATAGACTCAATAAGGAATCTATACATGTAAATTATAACTCCTAATTATTTGTTCACAATTTTTACTTAATTTCTTAAATAGGAACAGGGGATATCAAAGTCATTCAGACTCTGTCTCACAACAATTTAAATATCTCATAACATAAAATTCAATTGCATGTACTGTTTCCTCTATGTGAAACTAGACTCATTGAGATTTAATCTCATATTTTATTTAGCCCCTAACTCAATTTCCACAATTTATGGTGAATTTCCAAACTTGCATCGCTGCAATAACCCAAAACTGCCAAGGCTAAATTTACTCAATCACAACTATTATTCACTAAATCCATACAATATCATTTCATCCATCATGGAAAGAATACATAATTATGCTTCATAGGCATAGATCCATAATCTCAATGTCAACAAGTATCAAGACTTATTCCTCATCATGTCATTTTCATAGTATTCACCAATACTATATACATCATATATCAAGGCATCACACATAAGTTTAGTGTACATACCTGTACAACTTGTAATACTTACCTGTACAACTTGTAATTTAACTTAAGAACATACCCACCAATGGCTTGTCTCATTGGGACCATTATCGAATCCTCCGTCAAATTACCCGTTGAACATTCAGAATATAATTGGATACACGGAATGCATGCACATAAGTGCCATGCCCACATCTAGACAAACTCAATAGCCTGCGGAATATATGTGTAGCCAAGCTACCATGTAACCCACCCATAAGTGAACTCAGACTCAACTCAACGAGCTCGGGTGTTCGCATCCATAAGTGAACTCAGACTCAACTCAACGAGTTCGGATGCCTAGTTACATCTCACAAACTCGGACTCAACTCAATGAGTTTGGAACTAAAATATCCTAGTGACATGTCACTTGTATCCTAATCTATTCCTAAGGTTCAAACGGGATTTTTCCTCGATCATATGCCTTTGCCATCTTTCTCGTGATGTTAATATCGATACTCCGGTGGCAACTCATATTTTTCAAGTATTCCACATAATTTGTATAATAATTCAACACTAATCATAACATGCAACAATTCGTAAATAATAATCATCATACCATTATAAATACATCAACAACATATAGTAATGTTACATCATTTACATAATATCAAATTATTCACATATATGTATACTTACTATTCATATAATATCATAACATTAACATTAAAATACACATTGCATTATTAAAATCATATGAACTTACCTCGTATGCGAAAATAGTCATTTTTACCATTTTGTCCACAACTTGGTATTTTGCCGATTTTAGCCTGAATTTCGATTTTCCTTGCTCTATAATTTCAAATACAGCCTAATTAGGACTCATATTATTCAAATCGACCCAAAATCATATTTTAGAAAAATTACAATTTCCCCCTAAACTTTCACATATTTACACTTTTTCCCCAAATCTCTTAAATTAAACTTCACCCTATTTTCTTATGTTTTATGACATGCTGATCATTTCCCCCTTCTATAGGAACATCCAATTCTCACTCTAGCATGTATTTATGAACGTTAGGTATTTTTACCGATTATGTCATTTTACTCGTTTTCACGTAAAATCGCTTAGAAAAAGTCATTTATCTAACACCCAACCTTCATTTTCTATCATTAGACATCAAAATTGATGTGATCTAGCTCGGGTAGATGAGTCAAATTCACGTAGTTGCCCGATCGTAGTTCGAGAGAGTCGTTCGTGCCTCGAATTTTAGTAATAAAAGTAAAATAATGGATTAGAATAAGCGGAAGGTTTCAAGAAGGGTAAGTTTAGTAATAGGTTTGGTTATGTGTAGCAAAGATGGGTGATGGATAAATGGGTCGGTTTGGTTACAAGAAGGAAAGTTGAAAGATGGGGGATGGAAAAACGAACTCAACGTCAGGAATGATTGAACACTAAGAAGTGTCACCCCGGTTCCTATATTGTTAAGGTGAAAAGATGGATAGATGGATAGGTGAACGCCACACCAAGATTGGTGATAAGTTCAAACAAACGCCACTAGCACAAGTTAGATAAGTCTTTCGAAACTTGTACGAGATATGAGAGGAAGCAACCTCACAAGAACAAATGTTCATTAACAAATTTGGCAAAAAGTCCCTTTACAATGAAATGTGCAAACTATTTATAGGCTAATAAGTAGTAGCCGAATGGACAAACTAATAACTTAAAGACTAATTAAATTCAGCTATGAATGCACTAGAATAATCTAGAACAAGTCTTTAATGTGCTAGGACTAAATTCAGCTGATGGGAACTCCATTGGACAGCTTCATGTGTAAGCAAAGCATCTTGGATGAATGTGTAGTCTTGGGAACTCAATAGCTTGTCTAGATTCGGCCATGGAAGGAATGAATCAATCAAAAAGTGTCTCTTGGCCGAATAGTGCTTAGGGAAGTCATTTGGACAGCAAACAATTCATGTATTTCACCCACATACATTCGGCCATGCATGAACTAGAAGGGAGCTTGAATCTGGCCGTACATGAACATGCAATAAATGCCTTCATTCATGCATGTGTACCGTCCAAAGTGAATGTATCTCCTTAATCCACATGCATGTAATTAACCTCCCATGTACATGAACTTAATTCCAAGCATTGAACCAGGCCGTGCATGAATCTTCCCATTCATTGAACTTTCCCGTTCATGCATCTCTTCATGAATGTACCTTCCACATTCGGCTAACCTACATGAATTAACACACAATTAATTAAAATATAACTATTCATAAAAATCATAATTAATAATTAAACAATTTAATGAAATTAACTAAATTCAAACATAATAATTATAAGTCAACTTGTGAAGTAAATTCGGCTAGCTCAAAAATAGTCAAAACACTTAATGAGTTGAAATTGAGCTAGGGGTTTCGGTATGAGCTGTAGCAAACTTAATTATAAACTAAATTAAGACTTAGTTTATTGAAGGGAAGAAAGAAGAAGCTGAAAGTAAGCTCGGTTGAGCTCAAACGAGCTGAAACGAGCTCAAATGAGCTGAGTTGAGCTAGACGGAGCTCGAGGAGCTAGAAATGAGCTAGGATCAGCTTGCCAACAATGCACGGGTCCTTTAGATAGTTGCTTCAAGCTGATTTTGTGAGCATTGGCCCTTGTTTCGAACCAAGGTTTTGCATTAGAAGCTAAAATAGCTTCTAGGAAATGTTTAGCATGAGCTTGAGTTATAAGTCCTTTAGGCAGCTTGTTTAGATCTTGGTTTGCACTCGAAGATGCCCCGGGCGTGCTCACATAAAAAATACATGCATATTATTCATGGGTAAATTTTTAGACATGAACCTTAGCTCAAATTAATGGTAGAAATAAGTAGAACAAGTTACCGGGATTTCAAAAATACATAGAACATTAAAAACGGAGCTCGAAATCACTTACTATTAAGCTTGGAAGCTTGGCCAAACCCTAACCATGGCTACTCTTGGTACATTCTGCTGTAGCAAGAAGAAAGTGACACATTTGGGGTTTAAAATTTGTCTTTTAATTCATTTTACCCCTAAATGACCAAAATGCCCTTTTTACTATTCTTTCAAATTTTACCCAACCAAGGCCATTTTTGTCCAAAAAGTTATACAATGGTTTAATTATCATTTAAGGACCGGACCTCCTATTTCAAATTTCATGACAATTAGACACCTCTAACATATAAAACTCAACTTTTGTACTTTTTTACAATTTAGTCAATTTTACTAAATTGAGTGCCCAAACATCGAAATTTTTGAATGAAATTTTCACAAAATTATTTCGTGAAATCGTAGACCATAAAAATATAATAAAAATGAAATTTTCCTCATCGAATTTGTGGTCCCGAAAACACTGTTCTAACTAAGCCCAAAATCGGGATATTACAACTTCAGACTTCAGAAACATTTCTCAGAGTTTTCCACTCAAATATAGTGATACGAATCGCCTCAGGGAGAGTCGAGTCGTATGCTGAGTTGCCCAATCATCTACGAGAAAGTATCGTTCAATTCACTTTTGAAATAAAGTTGATGGAAAAATAGGACGGAAGCTATGTATAATGGTTCTATGATGGTTTATGGATAAGAATAATATGTATAGGTTCGGCTAAATTGGAAGGGAAAGTGAAAGAAGTAAATAGAGGATGGATATGGAAGAAAAGGGTTCTTAAAAGCAAGCACGAACCAATATTAGAAAATATCGACCCAAATGCTTATAGGCTTTCAAGGTGGAGGATGAAAGTGATAAACCTCGACCCGCTACTTAGCAAAGTAGGAACCTCGATATATGGGTGAAAGAAATAGGGTTGACGCCACTACTAGGTAGACAAGTCAACAAAGTCTCAAACAAAGTTTAGAGAACAAAATTCTCTCAAGATTAAATTCAATAAAAATTTTGAAAAAAAGTTGCTTACAATTGAAAGAAAAACAAATATTTATAGGCACATAGATGACCATTCAAATTCTGCATCTAGGTGTTCACACAATAATAAAAACTTTCACACTAATGTATTAAAATAGTTCATAAATTCGGCAGATTCATGAACTAGTTGAATGGACACTTTCTTCCCCCTAAGTGTGTGTATGAATGCTTAATCATAAAGAAAGGCTTCAAGTGACTTGTATGTGCACCAAATGTTGCATTCATCTCCTTGGGACGTTCATGCACTTGTATGGAACATGTATCCTCATAATTAAACTCTTTAATAGCATGTAGGTTCATAAATGGCAGCATGAACCTAGTAAATTCGTTCTCCCATTTGTGCATACACTTAATTTAATCAATGTGTTGAATTATTGAGTTAATTCCTTCCTTTGGACGTTCTTGAACCCATCCATGCATGTGTAGTAGCTTATAGGTCAATTCAAAGTGTGAACAGCTACTTCTTGGCCGAATAAGTGCCTTGGAAAGTTAGGAGACAGCCACCATACATGCACTTAAGCCATTCATGCATTCTATCATCCCATGCATTTGATCCATTAATGGACTAGCCTTTAATGTCCATACATGCATTCAACACATGCATGAATTTGTAGAAACCTTGCATCTAGCCGTACATGCACCAGCATTTAATTCTTCTTCATTCATGAGTGTGGAATGCCCAAGAGAGATGTTTCTTCATCCATACATTGTACCGTCCAAAGGGATGTACCTACATGAAATAAACAAGTCATTAAGATATCTCATGAACACTCATAAACTCGGCATGATGTGAACACATTAATGTCATGCATTAATTCAGCTATGTGAGCATAATCAATTTATGTAATGACTATGACATATTAATAACAAATATTAATATAAGACAAGTTTAATGCTTAAATAAATATGTGCAAATTTTTATTTAATGCATTAAAGACAAAACCGAGTTTAAATTAAAATGAGCTAAGCTTTAGCTCGTGAGCTAAAGTTGAGCTGAGGCTAAACTCCTAAGCTAAAGTTGAGCTAAGGTTTAGCTCGTGAGTTGAAAGTGAGCTAGGAGTGAGCTCGGTTTAGCTCAGGCAAGATTAATTGTGCTCGAATAAGCTGGATTTGAGTTGGACGGAGCTCGTGGAGCTGGAAACGAGCTGGGATCAGCTTGCCAACATGTCATTGCTCGGCTTGACAGACTTGCTCGATAAAGTTTGTAGGGCGCATATCATTCCCCCTCTTATAGGCGACTTGTCCTCAAGTCGATCTGTTTATCCATGGGAAAACTTTGACTCGTGCATGGTTTTCCTCGATCAAATGGGATGGAAGATGTCACACAAACCTGAAAATTTCTTACCACAGCCGGTAAATAGAAACTCAAAGGAGTCAAATTCAAATGTGTTCGATAGTTCATAAAATATTCATTCAACCGAACATATGCCAAAAATCTCAATTGGACAAAGCAAGCATACGTAAATTTATCAAAGAGTTTCGTTAGACCATCATTACAAACATGAAAACTAAGTTGGATCAAGGGATAATTGGTTGAAAATGATGATAGGCACTTTAACACATTATTCCTCATCCAAAACATTTTAATTTCTTTAATCGAATATAGCAACTCATTTGGTCCCTTGTCTTGTTCATGCAAGGTATGCCATGGCCAAAGGTATGCTAACTCTTCCTTTCGTTTTTGAACAACATGAGGGTTGTCTCCAAATTCCAACATAATAATCACATCATTACAATGCCAAAAGGAAAAATCCATCACATCACAGTATAAATAATTTCCAAACAACTAATCAAGGGAATTTTCAACTTCAATTGAATTGAGCAAAGATATTTGAAAATTTTTAGATGACTTACCTTGACGAATATGAAGAGAAGACAATTGAGGATTGGGTTTACCTTTCTCGGTCAAAATGAATCTTCTCTCTTTGGATAGATAACGTAAGACAAACCTATTACATGTCATGCTCCTCGAGGGGTGGAATTCACAAAAATGAGAATGGTTAGTATTAACGAAAACTATGGACTTAAATGGAAAAAGAAAGTTACCATGGAAATTTGATTCAATTCCAAAAACATAGGTTGGCCTTACCTTCTCGAAATGAAACGAAAATTTCAGATGTGGCCTGATACGAGTCACAAAAGCCCAAATTCTTGAAGGCGAGGCCCAATAAGCAAATTCCCAGCCCAATCAAGAAATCCATCCATACTTAGTTGAAAATCAGGCCAAATTGTCAAAGTGGCCCAAGTTGTAAAGTTTTATTTTTATTTTTATTTATTTATTTATTTATTTACTTAGTTTAAATTTTTATGTCAATATTCAGTCCAAGAGTCCCAGATAAAATGACCTTTGACCAAATTTCCATATTAAAATAACTAGGAGTTTTTTTTATTTTAGTTTTCTAATTAGATTAGGACTAGTTATAAGGCCTATTTAAAGGCATGACTGGCACCTTGTTAAACACTTATCATTATTATTAAAATTTCAGATTTGTTGAGAGCAGAATTTTCTTTGAGTTTTCTCCAAGATTTCTCTCTTGAGTTTTCTTTAGAAGTTGTTTTAACAATCTTGTGATTGTGGGAGCCATCTTCAACCTTCTTCTTGCCATTGATATTCTTTGGAGGAGAGATTAGAGCCGTTTGAAGGGAGTTGTGAGATCTTTCGAGATTTCAAGGCTTCTTAGGACTTATCTTTTAATTTCTTACTGTCAATTCTTTCTTTATTTCTACTTGTGCTGAATCATTATCTAATCTATTTTCTATTCTTATTGTGTTTTCAGCCTTTTCTATCTTAAGGAATCAGCCCAAAAATCCCCAATTTCTAGGGTTTTTCCATACTCTTTTTGGGTGAAATTAGATTGTCGAAATTTGGGGAAAACTATCTTTGTGTTCAATTGGGCAGAATCACAATCTCCTTGAGGGTTTCAAGAACCCTAACACTTATTTCTATTCTCAATTTGATTCTTTGCTGATTTGGGGATTTTATTTCAGATCTGGAAATTCAAAGTTCTAATCTTTTAATTTTTCTGTTTTATTTCGGATCTGATTGTTTAGGGTTTTCGTAGGAGTTTCCCGTGACTTGGCAACTCGATCTTGGTCCGCGCGCAACCCCGTATCATTTGGTATCAGATTTTGGGCGTTTTGGGTGTTCTTGGTTGATTTCTAAACTGATCTCTATTTTTTTAAAGCACAAACAGCAGTTTTACCCAGAAAAATTATTCAAAAAAAATTCATTTGAGTGGGTAAACATTGTCCGATTGATCTGAAATTTTACATACATGTTTTTGGCACTGTGGTTGAATATAAAAAAATTATTCCCGCAAAAAAATCAGTCAAAAAAGTTAAAAAATAAAAAAAAAGACGAAATTCAATAAAAATTTAATAAAAGGTGCAGCGGGTTGAATTTGGTGCCCAAAATTTCCAGATCAAAAATTCAATATATAAGGACACTCCAGATTTAATTTCGTGATTTTTGGAGATCGGGAACACGTCGAACGAAGTTGTCAAGTTACTCCGCAGTTTTTCGGGTTTTCTGTTTTCAGCAATTTTTATTGATTCTTAGCTGTAGGTTTTCATTTGTTTACCTTTATTCTTCCTTTATGTTATCTAACACCTTCTTGTTTCTTGTGTTAGTAGGATTTAAACGTGTGCACAACTTCTTCTTCGGTGCAACACGAATCAATTGGTGTCTCGTCAGTTTTTGGCATCCTAGTGCAAATTAGGATTCTTTGGTAGTTTGGTTCACACTCTCTAATTGGTTGATATAAACTCTGATAAAGAACTCACAAGATTGAATTCGACCTCATTGAGAATTTGATTTTTCTTTTTGAGTGATTAATGGTGAGGTTTGCTAACTTTTATTTTTGAGTGTTGAGTGTTTATTTTTTACAGGTTTTGAAGATGTCTAAAGGTGATAATAATGATGCACTTATGAAAGTCCAACAACAGTTAGACAGACATACTGCTGCAATCACACAAATAAATGCTACACTTCAAGCATTGAATACTACTTTGAATGAGGTACGAGTGAATCAAAAACATCAATATCGAGATCCAATTAAAGAAGATAGGGATAACCAGCCCCATAGGTGCAACCCTCAACGTGTCCCTAGAATGGATGATGATTGTCATGATCATGGACAATCATCTTTGGCAAAACCAAAGAGCGAGCAGCAACGAGAACATCTCTTTCATAGTCGCTGCCACGTACAAGGTAAGCTTTGTAGAGTTATTATTGATGGTGAAAGTTGCTCGAACATAGCCAGCACGACGATGGTGGAAAAGCTTTGCTTAACCACTACCAAGCATCCACAACCTTATCAACTACAAGGGCTTAGCAACGAAGGCCAATTTAGGGTCACTCAACAAGTGCGCATCGCCTTTTCTATCGATAAGCATCAAGACGAAGTTGTGTGTGATGTAATGCCTATTCAAGCCTGCCATTTGTTGCTAGGAGAACCGTGGCAACTGGATCGAAAAGTCACTCACGATGGTTGTACCAATAGGTATTCTTTCAAGCATCAAGGAAAGAAACTCACCTTAGTGCCGCTCACTCTGGAACAAGTCCATGAGGACCAAATCAAACTGAAAAATTCTGTTAAAACAAGTGAGGAAAAAGAAAAAGAGAATGAAAAAGAGCAAAAAGAGATTGAGAGTGAAAAAGAAATTGAAGAAAGAAGAGAAAATGAATTAGAAAAAGAAACAAAAGAAAAAGACGTGGAAAGGGTAGTGAGGAATGTTTCCACTAACCAAGATATGAATTTTTCTTGTGTTGCTACTTTTCAGGTTCCCGAAAGATCGAAAGATAACTTTCAACTTCAATACCTCTCAAATGAAAGACGCTTTCATACGATCAACTTAAGCAAAGATGAAATCACACTACATGATCCCGAAGGTAAGCGAGGTAAGGAAATTTTAGAAACCGAGTCCAGTGCAGATTTGAAAATTATTGATAAAACTTTTGGTGACTTAGTTCTTAAAAGATCCCCTCATTTTGATCCGATTAATTGTTACTCTTCGATTGTGGTTGATAAAGTCATTACGAAAAGAAGCGTGATTTGTTATTCTCTTGATTTACCTTGTGTAAAATCCTTGAATTTGTCCAAATCTGTTTTGGAGAATAAGGTAACGAAATTTTCCAAATTTGTTTTCAATTTATATTCGTGCCTTAAACAGTTTATGTGGTTGTACATGAAGTTTGAGTTCTATTTGACAAACGTTAACTCAACAACGAAGATTTGACTACACTATGCCCCGATGAGCGAAGGTTTGTTTTAAATGAAAAAGGTAAAATCGACCCTTATTCTTCTGCTTATCGAGGTAAGATGCTTAAACCTTCGAAACACTTTTGTACTCCTCGGATAGTGATAAAGATCGTGTTGATGAACACTTAGATCGAAACGTGCTTGACTGTCCTATTTTATTTATTGATGATCTATCTGTTTTGATGGTTGATAAAAAGATTCTTGTTTTTGATAATGCATGTGTGAGTGAATCTATAGACCGTCGATGAATGCATGGTATGATTATGCAACTCTGTGAACCATGTGAATCTTTTCAAATACCTACTTGTGACGATTATGTTTACCATTTGATTTATTACTCGCAATTTATTCATGGTTTGTGGGAACAATGTGAGACGACTGAATGCCTTAAAACATGTCCATCTTTGTTTCAAATATTTGACGAGGCAGTGGTGAGTAAATTAGATTGTTTGCATGGTAATCTGAATCTGTCGATTCACATGCGTTATACCTATTCTATTATGCTTATGATTGGACTACAAGCTTATTTTCGTTGCTATTTACTATCTCATGGCTATTCTTCTCAGTGGACTCAATTGCCATTAGTCCCGTTCGATAGAGGAAAGTTGAGTTCATTTGATTTTTCAGATTCGAGGACGAATCTTTTTGAGAAAGGGGGGAATGATACGAGTCACAAAAGCCCAAATTCTTGAAGGCGAGGCCCAATAAGCAAATTCCCAGCCCAATCAAGAAATCCATCCATACTTAGTTGAAAATCAGGCCAAATTGTCAAAGTGGCCCAAGTTGTAAAGTTTTGTTTTATTTTTATTTATTTATTTACTTAGTTTAAATTTTTATGTCAATATTCAGTCCAAGAGTCCCAGATAAAATGACCTTTGACCAAATTTCCAAATTAAAATAATTAGGAGTTTTTTTTATTTTAGTTTTCTAATTAGATTAGGACTGGTTATAAGGCCTATTTAAAGGCATGGCTGTCCACCTTGTTAAACACTTATCATTATTATTAAAATTTCAGATTTGTTGAGAGCAGAATTTTCTTTGAGTTTTCTCCAAGATTTCTCTCTTGAGTTTTCTTTAGAAGTTGTTTTAAATCTTCAACCTTTTTCTTGCCATTGATATTCTTTGGAGGGGAGATTAGAGCCGTTTGAAGGGAGTTGTGCGATCTTTCGAGATTTCAAGGCTTCTTAGGACTTATCTTTTAATTTCTTACTGTCAATTCTTTCTTTATTTCTACTTGTGCTGAATCATTATCTAATCTATTTTCTGTTCTTATTGTGTTTTCAGCCTTTTTCTATCTTAAGGAATCAGCCCAAAAATCCCCAATTTCTAGGGTTTTTCCATACTCTTTTTGGGTGAAATTAGATTGTCGAAATTTGGGGAAAACTATCTTGGTGTTCAATTGGGCAGAATCACAATCTCCTTGAGGGTTTCAAGAACCCTAACACTTATTTCTATTCTCAATTTGATTCTTTGCTGATTTGGGGATTTTATTTCAGATCTGGAAATTCAAAGTTCTAATCTTTTAATTTTTCTGTTTCGTTTCGGATCTGATTTTTAGGGTTTTCGTAGGAGTTTCCCGTGACTTGGCAACTCGATCTTGGTCCGCGCGCAACCCCGTATCATGGCCAAACAAGGTGATTAATAAATGAATCAAAATTGAAACCCAAATCATTGAATTTCACCTTCTTATCAAAAGTTTGAACATCAAGGAAACATATTTTGATTGCAAATGATGCAAAGTGCTTAATGTTTTCATAAAATGAATTCATGTAGCAAATACCAAGCTTGAACACACGAACTTGTTTAGGAATTCCAACAAGCAACATATTAGAAAAAGATATAATCAACTCACCATACGAATTATATTTCACTAGTTTAAACACACATGTTGATTTGACAAAACCGAGCATACCAAAATGCAAAGGTTCATACTTCAAGAGTATTAATCGGGAATGCAAATCACTACATGGAAATTTCGCACAAAAACTCAAAGATTGTTCATGAAGAACACAATTGCACATATCATGTGAAGATCTTTTAACATGGATGCCAAACAAATAATTTTTAACGAACATGCAACTTTTCAAACAGGCAGATTTATCACAAATCAATTGAGCAGGCATATTTAAACATAAAGATTTAACACATGAGTTCAAAAAGTTTGCAGGGTCAAACTCATCAGAATTTTTAGGTGACAGACTTTGATCAAACATGTTCAAAATTCGCTTAGAGAAAACTAATCCAATGTTGTCAACAAATTTGCCAATGTAGTAATCGTCATAAGAAAAGCTGTATATGGCACCTTTTAAAACAAATTCGTTAACAACAGTAAGTGAACAAAAATTATCCAAATCAAGTGACTTTGATTCGATAAACAAAGAATCCTTACCTTCCTTACCTTCGATCGCAAGTGGGTGGTAGTTATTCGCGAACTTACCTTTTTCGAACAACCTAAAACACCTCTCGTTTGGAAGGTAATGTAGATGGAATTGGTCGCACAAACTTCTAGGAACCTGAAAAGTTAATTCACAAGAAGATCGAATAGGTGGGTTAGTAGAAATAATCCTCACTTGCTCACTTGTTTTCTCACTCGATTTTTTTCTTTTGAATCACTCGTTTCTTTTGTTTCAATTTCTTTTTCATCCTCTTTTTCACTCTCAAATTTCTTTTCATTCTCTTTTTCAATCTCATTTTCTTTTTCTTTTTCTTTTTGATTTCAAAAGCTTTTTCAAGTTTTCTCAAGATTCACTCATTTTCTCTCTTACTTACCTCTTGCCTCTCTTTTCTTTTTATTTCATTTTCTTTTTCTTCTTTTGCTTTTGCTTTTTCTTTTCTTTTCTTTGTTTTCCCTTTGGCCATGGCATACCTTGCATGAGCAAGACAAAGGACCAAATGAGTTGCTATATTCGATTAAAGAAATTAAAAGTTTTTGGATGATGAATAATGTGTTTAAGTGCCTGCCATCATTTTCAACCAATTATCCCTTAATCCAACTTAGTTTTCATGTTTGCAACGATGGTCTAACAAAACTCTTCGATAAATTTACGTATGCTTGCTTTGACCAATTGAGATTTTTGGCATATGTTCGATTGAATGAATTTTTTATGAACTATCGAACACATTTGAATATGACTCCTTTGAGTTTCTTTTTACTGGCTATGGTAAGAAATTTTCGGGTTTGTGTGACATCTTCCGTCCCATTTGATCGAGGAAAGCCATGCACAAGTCAAAGTTCTCCCATGGACAAACAGCTCGACTTGAGGACAAGTCGCCTAAAAGAGGGGGGATGATACGAGCACGCCCCGCGAACTTTATCGAACAAGCCTGTCAAGCTGAGCATTGACATGTTGGCAAGCTGATCCAAGCTCGTTTCCAGCTCCACGAGCTCCGTCCAGCTCAAATCCAGCTTATTCGAGCTCAATCCAACTTGCCTGAGCTAAACCGAGCTCACTCCTAGCTCATATTTAGCTCACGAGCTAAACCTTAGCTCAGCTTCAGCTTAGGAGTTTAATCTCAGCTTAACTTTAGCTCACGAGCTAAAGCTTAGCTCATTTTAGTTTAACTTGATTTTTTCTTTAACGCATTAAATAAAAGTTTGCACATATTTATTTAAGCATTAAACTTGTCGTATATTAATATTTGTTATTAATATGTCATAGATATCACATAACTTAAATGTGTTCACATTGTGCTGAATTTATGTGTGTTCACATGATGTCTTATGAGTTGTTTTATTTCTTGTAGGTACAATGCTCATGGACGGTGCAATGAATGCTTGAAGAAACATATCTTTTGGACATCCCACATGCATGAATGAACAACATTTAATTAGGTGCATGTATGACCAGATTCAAGGTGCTTACAAGTTCATGTATTTGTCAAATACATGAATGCACAAAATACATGAATGTTTGGGTTCAAATGCACATGAATGATGAAGATTCATGCATGAATGTATCTAGAAGATCCAATCCCTTTGGACGGTACCCATGCATGCATGGAAGGAAATTAATGCAAGTTCATGTAGGGCTTGGTGCAATGTATGAAGAGGTGCATGTAGAATTGAGGTTCAATGGACGGCATTTAAGGGAGTACATGTACTGGAGACGTTCATGCAAGTAGGGGCTATTTAATGTTCATGTTTTGAAGGTTCATGGACCGAATTTATGAAGGAACATACATTGGGACGTTTCATGCATGATCCATGCATTTTCAAGCTAACCATTCAAGTATTCAAGGTGCATTAAAGCTTCATTCGGCCAAGGGGGATGATGGAACATTAAAGGGCTGCACCTTCATTGATATTCATGATTTTTCTTCTAGAATTATCTAGGTGTTTATGGATGAATTTCTTAGCTTCTAAGCTTGTCCATTCAGCTACTTTTATTTAGGCTATAAATATATGTTATTTCATTTGTAAGAGGTTAGACTTTTCACTTAATGAAACTTTGTTAAACTTTTATGGAATTTGTAAGATTTCTTTCTCTCATATTTCGTTGAGGACTTCGTTGGCTTATCTAGGAAGCCTAGTGGTGTCAACCCTGTTCTTCACTATCCCGAACTTATCACTATCAAATAGTGTGGCGTTCACCCATATACCGAGGTTCCTACTTTGCTAAGTAGCGGGTCAAGGTTTATCACTTTCATCCTCCACCTTGAAAGCCTATAAGCATTTGGGTCGATATTTTCTAATATTGGTTCGTGCTTGCTTTTAAGAACCCTTTTCTTCCATATCCATCCTCTATTTACTTCTTTCACTTTCCCTTCCAATTTAGCCGAACCTATACATATTATTCTTATCCATAAACCATCATAGAACCATTATACATAGCTTTCGTCCTATTTTTCCATCAACTTCATTTCAAAAGTGAATTGAATGATACTTTCTCGTAGACGATTAGGCAACTCAGCATACGACTCGACTCTCCCCGAGGCGGTTCGTATCAGTCTTGAACTCATCGGCATATAAGACTCGCAATATGGATCTCTTCTTGAATACTCACGAGATGCTTGTCTTTGTGAGGATCTGATGTATGCACACCCAGGGCTCCCTCAAGTTCGAATCAATATCCTATCAAGCTGGCAAAAGGTCCCATGACTCAAGCTCATACCAAGTGACTTCAAGAAGCTTTAACAGCTTTGTTGACTCAAATTTGGGATGAAACAAAGCCCTTTGACGTTGGAGAAGCTGTGGACATCTCTTTGAAGACTCAACGCACTCTTCTGCAAACCAACTTCAGCTCCTCTCCAGCTCCCCTAGCTCAATTCAGCTCCAACTAGCTCACTTGAGTTTGTTTCAGCTCGTTTGAGCTTTTTTAGCTTCTTTCTAGCTCGTTTCTTATTTTATTTTAATAAACTAAGTTTTAAATTTGTTTTAACTTAATTTGCTACAGCTCATGCCAAATTCCCTAGCTCAATTTAGTTTATTAACTTGTTCTTGTTTATTTGAGCTAGCCGAATTTAATAAGCTAGTTAGTTTTAATTTAATGTGTCTGAAATTAGTTGGTTGTTATTTAGGTTGTTAGTTGCTGTTTAATTATGATTAAATGATATGATTAAATGTGTTCATGTCTTTGTAGGTTCAGCTGAATATGGAGATATATTAAAGGCTAGGTGCATGTACGGGTTTGTTCAATGAATGAGAAGATTCATACACGGCCTTGTTCAATGCTTGGAGGAATTAAGTTCATGTACATGGAAGGTTAATTACATGCATTTGGATGGAGAAGATACATTCAATTTGGATGGCACACATGCATGAATGGAGAGCATTTAATGAATGTTCATGTACAGCCAGATTCAAGTTCCCTTCTAGTTCCATACTCTCTTGTCTACGATCGGGCAACTAAGTGAATTCGACTCAACCACCCGAGCCGGATCACATCAATATGAGAGAAAGAAATCTCACAAATTTCATATAAGTTCAATAATGTTTTTAAACTAAGCAAAAAGATTGGATGAAGAACAAATCAAAATTGGAAACCAAATCATCGAATTTCATTTCCTTAACAAAAGTTCGAACATCAAGCAAACATAAGTTGAATGCAAAAGATGCAAAATACTTAAATGTTCCATAAAACAAATCTACGTAACATATGCTAGGCTTGAACACATGTACTTGATCATGAATTCCAACAGGCAACATGTTAGAAAAAAATATAATCAACTCACCACATAACTGAAATTCCACTCGAGAAATCAAAGAAGAACAAACATACAACTTTTCAATCGTTCGAGTCCATCACATGATTCAAACCTTACTCAATCAATCAGGAGTGTAGAGTTGGCAATACCAGGCAGACCAAAAAGCAAAGAATTACGCTTCAAGAATCTCAATCGGGAATGCAAATCAAGACATGGAGAGTTTGCACAAAAAATTAAGGATTTAACTTGAAGATAAAAATCAATCGGATGAAATGTTTCATGCAAACCTATCGCAAATCAACTGATCAGATATGTTTAAACAGAAAGGTTTAACACATGAATTCAAAGATTTTATGCGTTCAAAGATGTCAACTTTTAAGTGAAAAACTTTTATCACAAATATTCACAATTTGCAAGGGCTGAACCAATCCAAAAGAATAAATAGAATTGCCAATATAAGACATGTCATAGGAAATGCTTTTCATGGCACTTTTCAAAACAAAGGCTAATACTCCAAAAGATAGATAATAACTAGCCAAATCAAAAGATGCAAGTCTTTCAGGAATTAAGCCATCAAAATCTTTATGAGCAACTTTGAAATCACACAACCTTGATTTGATACACAAAGAATCCTTACCTTTCTTACCTTCAATCACAAGTGGGTGGTTGTCATTTGCGTACTTACCATTCTCGTATAACCGAAAACATCTCTCGTTTGGAAGGTAGTGAAGCTGGAATTGGTCGTACAAGACTTTAGGAACTGAAAAGTTACATCACAAGAAGATCGAACAGGTGGGTTAGTGGAAACAATCTGATATGAGGTTGCGCGCGGACCAAGATCGAGTTGCCAAGTCACGAGAAACTCCTACGAAAGCTCTAAACGAACAGATCTGAAAATTAAAACAAAGAACAAGATTAAACTAATCAGATCTGAAATTAAAATTCCCAAATTCAATTAAATGAGCAGCAAGAAGAAAAGAAATAGAATCAATGAATCAAACGAAATTGAGAAGAAAGAAAAGATGCGAATCTGCCAAGGAATTGATTCGGCCAAGAATGCCCAATTTCCAGCAATCAATTGATTCCCAAATTGAGAGAAATCCAATCGGCCAAACCCTAGGAATTGGGGATTTTTGGGTTCGAATGGGTGCTGCCAATAGGAGAACAACTTAAATGATGAGATCTTGAGTTTAATCAATGCTGGAAAACAAACAAGAACAGCAAAATATTAGATGAGAAATCGGCACAAGTATAAGCAAATAAAAGTAAAGAAAGAAATCGAAA
Organism: Gossypium hirsutum; assembly: GCF_007990345.1. NCBI lineage: Eukaryota > Viridiplantae > Streptophyta > Magnoliopsida > Malvales > Malvaceae > Gossypium > Gossypium hirsutum. Next base: position 72,553,837 of record NC_053434.1, on the reverse strand, counting down.
ACAGCAAGAATTAAAGGATAAGTCCTAAAGATCCTTGAAATCCCGAAAGATTTCACAAATCTCTTCAAACGGCTCTAATCTCCCCTCCAAAGAATATCGATGGCAAGAAGAAGGTTGAAGATGGCTCCCACAATCAAAAGATTGTTAAAACAACTTCTAAAGAAAACTCAAGAGAGAATTCTTGGAGAAAACCCCAAAGAAAATTCTACACTCAACAAATCTGAAATTTGATAGAAAAAATAATAATAAGATGTGTTTACAAAGGGTGGCTGGCCAATGCTTATATAGGCCTCCAACAAATCCTAATCTCATAAGTAACTAATAAAATTAAACCTAATTAATAAAATAACAAGGTAAATTCGGCCATGCACTTATATGGGCTGTTTTGGGCCGAATTTTACATGTAATGCTCCTAAAGATTAAAAAATTAAATTAAACAAGTAAGATGTTTACAAATTGGGCCCTTTGACATTTTGGCCTGATTTTTCAACTAAATATGAAGAAATTTCTTGATTGGGCTGGATTTTGGTTATTGGGCCTCGCCTTCAAGAATTTGGGCTCGTGATCCATCTCCTACCAAAATTGGGTCGTTGATGCTAGTAATGGAGATCCAATGCATTTTGGCTGCAAGATTTGGTTTCTTGGACCAAGATTTCCAAGATTTGAAATCTTGATTTTCTTGATTCTTGAAATCTCTTCGAACAGCAAAATTGGGCCAAGATTCGGTTTCTTGATTTTCTTGAAAACAAGAAAGTGAATCTTGATTTTCTTGTTCTCTCGTGTATCATCTAAGGCCTTGCTAACAAGCTCTTGAATGGTCCCATTTAGTTTAGACCGCATTTGTCGGGCCTTTGATCTTGTTATTGGGCCTTGTGGCAATTTGAGCCCATCACGTTCTTGAACTTGGATTGGGCCTTTATGACTCGTATCATTCCCCTCTTCCTCAAAAAGATTCATCCTCGAATCTAAAAAATCAAATGAACTCGACTTTCCTCAATCGAACGGGACTAATGGCAATTGAGTCCACTGAAAAGAATAGCCATGAGATAGTAAATAGCAACGAAAATAAGCTTGTAGTCCAATCATAAGCATAATAGAACAGGTATAACGCATGTGAATGGACAGATTCAGATTACCATGCAAACAATCTAATTTACTCACCACTGCCTCGTCAAATATTTGAAACAAAGATGGACATGTTTTAAGGCATTCAGTCGTCTCACATTGTTCCCACAAACCATGAATAAATTGCGAGTAATAAATCAAATGGTAAACATAATCGTCACAAGTAGGTATTTGAAAAGATTCACATGGTTCACAGAGTTGCATAATCATACCTTTCATTAATCGACGATCTATAGATTCACTCACACATGCATTATCAAAAACAAGAATCTTTTTATCAACCATCAAAACAGATAGATCATCAATAAATAAAATAGGACAGTCAAGCACGTTTCGATCTAAGTGTTCATCAACACGATCTTTATCACTATCCGAGGAGTACAAAAGTGTTTCAAAGGTTTCAAGCATCTTACCTCGATAAGCAGAAGAATAAGGGTCGATTTTACCTTTTTCATTTAAAACAAACCTTCGCTCATCGGGGGCATAGTGTAGTCGAATCTCCGTTGTTGAGTTAACCTTTGTCAAATGGAACTCAAACTTCATGTACAACCACATAAACTGTTTAAGGCACGAATATAAATTGAAAACAAATTTGGAAAATTTCGTTACCTTATTCTCCAAAACAGATTTGGACAAATTTGAGGATTTTACACAAGGTAAATCAAGAGAATAACAAATCACGCTTCTTTTCTGATACGACCCGCCCCCGGGAACGGCTATTGTTTCAGCCTACAAGCGAGGCTCATCGTGTTTGCAAGCTCTACGTAGCTCAATTTTATTTTGTGGAGCTTCAATTAGCTTGTTTCCAGCTCTTTACAACCTCAATGAGCTCGAACTAGCTCAATAAACTCATTTTAGTTTCCTTTAGTTTTGCATTTTTTTATTTTGCTGGAATAAATTTTAGTTAATTTAGTTTAAGCTAATTAACTAATTTAACTAGGTGTTAATTGTGCCTTTAAGTCATTTAATGTGTCTTATTATTTTCGGCATTAATAAGTTGAGTTAATTAATTTGTCTTGATCTAGTTAAATTAAAGATGTCTTGATTTTATTTAGTTTGTCTAAATTTATACATGCATTAAATCTGTCCAGCCGAATTTATGTGTCATGTTTATTAATATTCAAGTTGTCACAATGTTAATTAGGATGTTCACATTATGTTTTTAATTAAGTTCATTTGTCTTATGTAGGTGCACCCGAATTTGAAGATACATTGGGCAGATTCATGCATGTAGATTCAATGAATGTGAAGGTACATCCCTTTGGACGGCACATGCATGTAAGGAATTAATGCAAGGTGCATGCATAGAAAGGTTCAATGGACGGCAATCAAGAGGCATTTGCATGTTCATGATGGTCATTCATGTATTTGAAGATTCATGGATCAAATTAATGATGGACCATGCATTGGACGGTTCATGTATTGATCATGTGTTCACACCTTGTGTTCACACCATGATGACCATTCAGTTGGATGTTCACACACAAGAGTCTACTCAAGCTCCTTGTTCACACCAAGTTTGATCCTTCATAAAGCTTCATTTAATTAAGCCACTCATGGTGAAACAACATGAATTAAAGGCTCCATTAAAGGAGTTAGCCGAATCTAGCCATGCATGCATGAAGAACATTTATCCAAGTACATCAATGCATATTCATGAAGCTAACCACTCACCTCCCATTCGGCCGAACATGGACAAGAACATCATTGGACATTTTTCTAGAAGATTCATGTTTTAATTAGGTACATTACTTAATTGTTAAGTTCATGAATGGACTATTCGGCTAGCATAAGATACTAGTATAAATAGTTGGTTATTTTCAATTGTAAGGGACTTTTGGCCATTTTGATAATATATTGAAGATTTGTGAGATTTTCTTCTCTCAATTTCGTCCAAAGACTCGTTGGCTTATCTACTAGTTAGTGGCGTCAACCTTGCTCTTTGCAAAAATCGAACTTATCACTTTCAACCCAAAGTGTGGCGTTCATTTGATACCGAGGTTCCTATCTTTGATAGATAGTGGGTCGAGGTCCTTTTTCATCCGTTTCATCCACCTTAAAGACATATAAGATTCGGGTCAACATTTTCCTTAGTGTTGGTTCATTCTTGTTTTTAAGCCTTTCTTTCCATTTCACCTTAAACCGAAAAATTCCCTACCTTTAATATTTGTTTTTCCTTCTTCTTAGCCGAAATACCTTACCAACCAATTCCTTTTTAACCTTACATGAACCATAAACATCTTCATTGAACAAATATAACTCTTTGATTCAAGACGAACAAAACTTCATCGTTTGGACGATCGGGCAACGAAAACGACTCGGATTCATCAACGAGGCCGGGGCGTATCATTTTCGTAATGACTTTATCAACCACAATCGAAGAGTAACAATTAATCGGATCAAAATGAGGGGATCTTTTAAGAACTAAGTCACCAAAAGTTTGATCAATAATTTTCAAATCTGCACTGGACTCGGTTTCTAAAATTTCCTTACCTCGCTTACCTTCGGGATCATGTAGTGTGATTTCATCTTTGCCTAAGTTGATCGTATGAAAGCGTCTTTCATTTGAGAGGTATTGAAGTTGAAAGTTATCTTTCGGTCCTTCGGGAACCTGAAAAGTAGGAACACAAGAAAAATTCATATCTTGGTTAGTGAAAACATTCCTCACTAGCCTTTCCTCGTCTTTTTCTTTTGTTTCTTTTTCTAACTCATTTTCTCTTCTTTCTTCAACTTCTTTTTCAATTTTCTTTTCTGTTTCACATTCCTTTTCACTCTCAATCTCTTTTTGCTCTTTTTCATTCTCTTTTTCTTTTTCCTCACTTGTTTTAACAGAATTTCTCAGTTTGATTTGGTCCTCATGGACTTGTTCCTGAGTGAGCGGCACTAAGGTGAGTTTCTTTCCTTGATACTTGAAAGAATACCTATTGGTACGACCATCGTGAGTGACTTTTTGATCCAGTTGCCATGGTTCTCCTAGCAACAAATGGCAGGCTTCAATAGGCATTACGTCGCACACAACTTCGTCTTGATACTTACCGATAGAAAAGGCAATGCGCACTTGTTGAGTGACCTTAAATCGGCCTTCGTTGCTAAGCTCTTGTAGTTGATAAGGTTGTGGATGCTTGGTAGTGGTTAAGCAAAGCTTTTCCACCATCGTCGTGCTGGCTACGTTCGTGCAACTTTCACCATCAATAATAACTCTACAAAGCTTCCCTTGTACATGGCAGCGAGTATAAAAGAGATGTTCTCGTTGCTGCTCGCTCTTTGGTTTTGCCAAAGATGATTGTCCACGATCATGAAAATCATCATCCATTCTAGGGACACGTTGAGGGCCGCGCCTATGGGGCTGGTTATTCCTATCTTCCCTGATTGGATCTCGATATTGAAGTTCTTGATTCATTCGTACCTCATTCAAAGTAGTATTCAATGCTTGAAGGGTAGCATTTATTTGTGTGATTGCAGCAGCGTGTCCTTCTAACTGTTGTTGGACTTCCATAAGTGTATCATTATGGTCATCTTTAGACATCTTCCAAAAAAAACTGCAAAAATAAACACTCAACACTCAAAAATAAAAGTTATCAAACCTCATCGTTAATCACTCAAAAAAAAAAAATCAAATTCTCAATGAGGTCGAATTCAATCTTGTGAGTTCTTTATCAGAGTTTATATCAACCAATTAGAGAGTGTGAACCAAACTACCAAAGAATCCTAATTTGCACTAGGATGCCAAAAACTAACGAGACACCAATTGATTCGTGTTGCACCGAGGAAGAAGTTGTGCACACGTTTAAATCCTACTAACACAAGAAACAAGAAGGTGTTAGATAACGTAAAGGAAGAATAAAGGTAAACAAATGAAAACCTACAGCTAAGAATCAATAAAAATTGCTGAAAACAGAAAACCCGAAAAACTGCGGAGTAACTTGACAACTTCGTTCGAGGTGTTTCCGATCTCCAAAAATCACGAAATTAAATCTGGAGTGTCCTTATATATTGAATTTTTATCTGGAAATTTTGGGCACCAAATTCCACCCTCTGAATCTTTTTTTAAATTTTTTATTGAATTTCATATTTTTTGATTTTTTTGACTTTTTTGACTGATTTTTTTGCGGGAATAATTTTTTTATATTCAATCACAGTGCCAAAAACATGTATGTAAAATTTCAGATCAATAGGACAACGTTTACCCACTCAAATGAATTTTTTTTGAACAATTTTTCTAGGTAAAACTGCTGTTTATGCTTTAAAAAATAGAGATCAGTTTAGAAATCAACCAAGAACACCCAAAACGCCCAAAATCTGATACCAAATGATACGAGGTTGCGCGCGGACCAAGATCGAGTTGCCAAGTCACGAGAAACTCCTACGAAAGCTCTAAACGAACAGATCTGAAAATTAAAACAAAGAACAAGATTAAACTAATCAGATCTGAAATTAAAATTCCCAAATTCAATTAAATGAGCAGCAAGAAGAAAAGAAATAGAATCGATGAATCAAACGAAATTGAGAAGAAAGAAAAGATGCGAATCTGCCAAGGAATTGATTCGGCCAAGAATGCCCAATTTCCAGCAATCAATTGATTCCCAAATTGAAAGAAATCCAATCGGCCAAACCCTAGGAATTGGGGATTTTTGGGTTCGAATGGGTGCTGCCAATAGGAGAACAACTTAAACGATGAGATCTTGAGTTTAATCAATGCTGGAAAACAAACAAGAACAGCAAAATATTAGATGAGAAATCGGCACAAGTATAAGCAAAGAAAAGTAAAGAAAGAAATCGAAAACAGCAAGAATTAAAGGATAAGTCCTAAAGATCCTTGAAATCCCGAAAGATTTCACAAATCTCTTCAAACGGCTCTAATCTCCCCTCCAAAGAATATCGATGGCAAGAAGAAGGTTGAAGATGGCTCCCACAATCAAAAGATTATTAAAACAACTTCTAAAGAAAACTCAAGAGAGAATTCTTGGAGAAAACCCCAAAGAAAATTCTGCACTCAACAAATCTGAAATTTGATAGAAATAATAATAATAAGATGTGTTTACAAAGGGTGGCTGGCCAATGCTTATATAGGCCTCCAACAAATCCTAATCTCACAAGTAACTAATAAAAATTAAACCTAATTAATAAAATAACAAGGTAAATTCGGCCATGCACTTATATGGGCTGTTTTGGGCCGAATTTTACATGTAATGCTCCTAAAGATTAAAAAATTAAATTAAACAAGTAAGATGTTTACAAATTGGGCCCTTTGACATTTTGGCCTGATTTTTCAACTAAGTATGAAGAAATTTCTTGATTGGGCTGGATTTTGGTTATTGGGCCTCGCCTTCAAGAATTTGGGCTCGTGATCCATCTCCTACCAAAATTGGGTCGTTGATGCTAGTAATGGAGATCCAATGCGTTTTGGCTGCAAGATTTGGTTTCTTGGACCAAGATTTCCAAGATTTGAAATCTTGATTTTCTTGACTCTTGAAATCTCTTCGAACAGCAAAATTGGGCCAAGATTCAGTTTCTTGATTTTCTTGAAAACAAGAAAGTGAATCTTGATTTTCTTGTTCTCTCGTGTATGCATCTAAGGCCTTGCTAACAAGCTCTTGAATGGTCCCATTTAGTTTGGACCGCATTTGTCAGGCCTTTGATCTTGTTATTGGGCCTTGTGGCAATTTGAGCCCATCACGTTCTTGAACTTGGATTGGGCCTTTATGACTCGTATCACAATCCTTGTCTGCTCACTTTCTTTTTCATTTGATTCTTTTTTCTCGAGAACTCTCTCGTTTCTTTTTCCTCAATCTCTTTTTCCACTTGTTGTTCTTGTTCAACTTCTTTTTCTCTCTCAAACTCTTTTTCATTCTCTTTTTCAATTTCTTTTTCAATCTCATTTTCACTCTCTTTTCGTTCTTTTTCTTTTTCATCGGCTTTTTTAATGACTTTCTCGAGCTCTTTCAAGAATCTCTCGTTTTCTCTCTTACTAGCATCTATTTTATTTCTTTTTCTTTTTCTTCTTTTGCTTTTCTCGTTTTCTTTTTACAAGAAGATACAAAAGAATCATGAAAACAATGATTTTGTTCAAAAGAAGGAAAATTATTTGCATAAGAATCTTGATCAATGCTTCGTGAAAAATACTCCGAGTAGGATTTCTTTGAAGATCAGAAAGAGGTATGCCTATCTCTTTGGATGTCATCTTGGACGGGTTCAAAATCACGGTCAGACTCTTGTCGTCTTAAGTTCCTTGACAAAAAGAAATCTCAATTGAAATCTCTTGGTCTCGAAGTTGATGACAAATAAGAATCACAATGGAAATCTTTTCTAGAATGATCATTGAATGTATGTCTTCATGATATTCTTGATTCCACTTTCCGACTTGAAGACATTAGTTCCCGTTGGTCTCTTTTCTTCACACGGTCTAATCTCTCGTGCAATGTATCGAATTTAGAATTCACCATTCTACGCATTTCTTGCACCAAGTATTGGAACTCTGATTCAGTAAATTCTTCGCGAGACATCTTTAATTGCTGAAAAGAAATTTGTTAAGTAAAACAAAATTTAAATTCCTCACATCAAAATCCTCACAATTTCACTCGGAAAGAAAAATTAATGGTTTGCACTCACGCTCGTGTTTACACTCGTTTGGCTTTTACCACCACTCGAATGCGCTCACTCACTTGTGCCTTTTACCTCTCAAACTTTCTTTCGTAATTTCGTATTTGGACTCGCCAAGGCTTTATCATAAGCTTAGGGGTTGGTTTCAAATGGTTTAACAAAGGATTATGATGAGGGATTAAAGGTTGGCTGGAAGAAGATGGTTTTGAAGTGTGGCGTTGGGGTAGGGGGTGAATGGTAGAAAATGAACATACCTGATCAGGATGACAAGAAACGTATCAATAGAAAGAGAATAAAATTTAACACACTTTTTTTTGAATTTTTTTCGAATTTTTTTAGAATTTTTTCTTTCACTAAATGAAATACAATGAACAAAATGAAATACAACTTGCATTTTTTTTACTTACGAACTAACTTTCGGTGATGCTACGAACATCGGTATTCCTTGTTTTAATAGCTCTGATACCAAATGATACCATCCGCCTCGGGGTGAGTCGAGTCGTATGCAAGGTTGCCCGATCGTCTATGAAGAAGTATTTTTCGGTTTGTTCAAAGGATGTTTTAAGTGAATAATGGCAGAAGCTATGTAAAAAGGGTTCAAAGATGAGTTTATAGATATGAAGTTTATGTAGGTTCGGTTATAGAAAAATTGATACGAGTCATAAAGGCCCAATCCAAGTTCAAGAACGTGATGGGCTCAAATTGCCACAAGGCCCAATAACGAGATCAAAGGCTCGACAAATGCGGTCCAAACTAAATGGGACCATTCAAGAGCTTGTTAGCAAGGCCTTAGATTCATACACGAGAGAACAAGAAAATCAAGATTCACTTTCTTGTTTTCAAGAAAATCAAGAAATCGAATCTTGGCCCAATTTTGCTGTTCGAAGAGATTTCAAGAATCAAGAAAATCAAGATTTCAAATCTTAGAAATCTTGGTCCAAGAAACCAAATCTTGCAGCCAAAACGCATTGGATCTCCATTACGAGCGTCAACGACCCAATTTTGGTAGGAGATGGATCACGAGCTCAAATTCTTGAAGGCGAGGCCTAATAACCAAAATCCAGCCCAATCAAGAAATTTCTTCATACTTAGTTGAAAAATCAGGCCAAAATGTCAAAGGGCCCAATTTGTAAACATCTTACTTGTTTAATTTAATTTTTTAATCTTTAGGAGCATTACATGTAAAATTCGGCCCAAAACAGCCCATATAAGTGCATGGCCGAATTTACCTTGTTATTTTATTAATTAGGTTTAATTTTTATTAGTTACTTGTGAGATTAGGATTTGTTGGAGGCCTATATAAGCATTGGCCAGCCACCCTTTGTAAAAACATCTTATTATTATTTTTCTATCAAATTTTAGATTTGTTGAGTGCAGAATTTTCTTTGGGGTTTTGATACGAGTCACAAAAGCCCAAATTCTTGAAGGTGAGGCCCAATAAGCAAATTCCCAGCCCAATCAAGAAATCCATCCATACTTAGTTGAAAATCAGGCCAAATTGTCAAAGTGGCCCAAGTTGTAAAGTTTTATTTTTATTTTTATTTATTTATTTATTTATTTACTTAGTTTAAATTTTTATGTCAATATTCAGTCCAAGAGTCCCAGATAAAATGACCTTTGACCGAATTTCCATATTAAAATAATTAGGAGTTTTTTTTATTTTAGTTTTCTAATTAGATTAGGACTAGTTATAAGGCCTATTTAAAGGCATGGCTGTCCACCTTGTTAAACACTTATCATTATTATTAAAATTTCAGATTTGTTGAGAGCAGAATTTTCTTTGAGTTTTCTCCAAGATTTTTCTCTTGAGTTTTCTTTAGAAGTTGTTTTAACAATCTTGTGATTGTGGGAGCCATCTTCAACCTTCTTCTTGCCATTGATATTCTTTGGAGGGGAGATTAGAGCCGTTTGAAGGGAGTTGTGAGATCTTTCGAGATTTCAAGGCTTCTTAGGACTTATCTTTTAATTTCTTACTGTCAATTCTTTCTTTATTTCTACTTGTGCTGAATCATTATCTAATCTATTTTCTGTTCTTATTGTGTTTTCAGCCTTTTTCTATCTTAAGGAATCAGCCCAAAAATCCCCAATTTCTAGGGTTTTTCCATACTCTTTTTGGGTGAAATTAGATTGTCGAAATTTGGGGAAAACTATCTTGGTGTTCAATTGGGCAGAATCACAATCTCCTTGAGGGTTTCAAGAACCCTAACACTTATTTCTATTCTCAATTTGATTCTTTGCTGATTTGGGGATTTTATTTCAGATCTGAAAATTCAAAAATCTAATCTTTTAATTTTCTGTTTCGTTTCAGATCTAATTGTTTAGGGTTTTCGTAGGAGTTTCTCGTGACTTGGCAACTCGATCTTGGTCCGTGCGCAACCCCGTATCATTTGGTATCAGATTTTGGGCGTTTTGGGTGTTCTTGGTTGATTTCTAAACTGATCTCTATTTTTTAAAGCATAAACGGCAGTTTTACCCAGAAAAATTGTTCCAAAAAAATTCATTTGAGTGCGTAAACGTTGTCCGATTGATCTGAAATTTTACATACATGTTTTTGGCACTGTGATTGAATATAAAAAAATTATTCCCGCAAAAAAATCAGTCAAAAAAGTCAAAAAAATCAAAAAATACGAAATTCAATAAAAATTTAAAAAAAGATTTACCGGGTTGAATTTGGTGCCCAAAATTTCCAGATCAAAAATTCAATATATAAGGACACTCCAGATTTAATTTCGTGATTTTTGGAGATCGGGAACACCTCGAACGAAGTTGTCAAGTTACTCCGCAGTTTTTCGGGTTTTCTGTTTTCAGCAATTTTTATTGATTCTTAGCTGTAGGTTTTCATTTGTTTCCCTTTATTCTTCCTTTACGTTATCTAACACCTTCTTGTTTCTTGTGTTAGTAGGATTTAAACGTGTGCACAACTTCTTCCTCGGTGCAACACGAATCAATTGGTGTCTCGTCAGTTTTTGGCATCCTAGTGCAAATTAGGATTCTTTGGTAGTTTGGTTCACACTCTCTAATTGGTTGATATAAACTCTGATAAAGAACTCACAAGATTGAATTCGACCTCATTGAGAATTTGATTTTTTCTTTTTGAGTGATTAACGGTGAGGTTTGATAACTTTTATTTTGAGTGTTGAGTGTTTTGCAGGTTTTAAAAAAAAATGTCTACAGGTGATAATAGTAGTGACATATTTAAAAAATTCCAACAACAGTTGGACGAACAGGCTGCTGCACTTCGAGCGTTGACTGCTACTATCAATGAGGTGCGGTTGAATCAAGAGCCTCAATATCGAGATCAAATTAAAGACGATGTGGATAACCAGCTTCCTGCTCATAGGCGCGCTCCTCGGCGTGTCCCTAGAACTGATTATGATCTTCATGATCGTGGACAACCCTCTTTGGCAAAACCAAAGAGCGAGCAGCAACGAGAACATCTCTTTCATACTCGCTGCCATGTACAAGGTAAGCTTTGTAGAGTTATTATTGATGGTGAAAGTTGCTCGAACGTAGCCAGCACGACGATGGTGGAAAAGCTTTGCTTAACCACTACCAAGCATCCACGACCTTATCAACTACAAGGGCTTAGCAACGAAAGCCAATTTAAGGTCACTCAACAAGTGCGCATCGCCTTTTCTATCGGTAAATATCAAGACGAAGTCGTGTGCGACGTAGTACCTATTCAAGCCTGCCATTTATTGCTAGGAGAACCATGGCAACTGGATCGAAAAGTCACTCACGATGGTCGTACCAATAGGTATTCCTTCAAGCATCAAGGAAAGAAACTTACCTTAGTGCCGCTCACTCCGGAACAAGTCCATGAGGACCAAATCAAACTGAGAAATTCTGTTAAAACAAGTGAGGAAAAAGAAAAAAAGAATGAAAAAGAGCAAAAAGAGATTGAGAGTGAAAAGAAATGTGAAACAGAAAAGAAATTTGAAAAAGAAGTTGAAGAAAGAAGAGAAAATGAGTTAGAAAAAGAAACAAAAGAAAAAGACGAGGAAAGGCTAGTGAGGAATGTTTCCACTAACCAAGATATGAATTTTTCTTGTGTTGCTACTTTTCAGGTTCCTGAAAGATCGAAAGATAACTTTCAACTTCAATACCTCTCAAATGAAAGACGCTTTCATACGGTCAACTTAGGCAAAGATGAAATCACACTACATGATCCCGAAGGTAAGCGAGGTAAGGAAATTTTAGAAACCGAGTCCAGTGCAGATTTGAAAATTATTGATAAAACTTTTGGTGACTTAGTTCTTAAAAGATCCCCTCATTTTGATCCGATTAATTGTTACTCTTCGATTGTGGTTGATAAAGTCATTACGAAAAGAAGCGTGATTCGTTATTCTCTTGATTTACCTTGTGTAAAATCCTCGAATTTGTCCAAATCTGTTTTGGAGAATAAGGTAACGAAATTTTCCAAATTTGTTTTCAATTTATATTCGTGCCTTAAACAGTTTATGTGGTTGTACATGAAGTTTGAGTTCCATTTGACAAAGGTTAACTCAACAACGGAGATTCGACTACACTATGCCCCCGATGAGCGAAGGTTTGTTTTAAATGAAAAAGGTAAAATCGACCCTTATTCTTCTGCTTATCGAGGTAAGATGCTTGAAACCTTTGAAACACTTTTGTACTCCTCGGATAGTGATAAAGATCGTGTTGATGAACACTTAGATCGAAACGTGCTTGACTGTCCTATTTTATTTATTCTATCTGTTTTGATGGTTGATAAAAAGATTCTTGTTTTTGATAATGCATGTGTGAGTGAATCTATAGACCGTCGATTAATGCATGGTATGATTATGCAACTCTGTGAACCATGTGAATCTTTTCAAATACCTACTTGTGACGATTATGTTTACCATTTGATTTATTACTCGCAATTTATTCATGGTTTGTGGGAACAATGTGAGACGACTGAATGCCTTAAAACATGTCCATCTTTGTTTCAAATATTTGACGAGGCAGTGGTGAGTAAATTAGATTGTTTGCATGGTAATCTGAATCTGTCCATTCACATGCGTTATACCTGTTCTGTTATGCTTATGATTGGACTACAAGCTTGTTTTCGTTGCTATTTACTATCTCATGGCTATTCTTTTCAGTGGACTCAATTGCCATTAGTCCCGTTCGATAGAGGAAAGTCGAGTTCATTTGATTTTTCAGATTCGAGGACGAATCTTTTTGAGGAAGGGGGGAATGATACGAGTCACAAAAGCCCAAATTCTTGAAGGTGAGGCCCAATAAGCAAATTCCCAGCCCAATCAAGAAATCCATCCATACTTAGTTGAAAATCAGGCCAAATTGTCAAAGTGGCCCAAGTTGTAAAGTTTTATTTTTATTTTTATTTATTTATTTATTTATTTACTTAGTTTAAATTTTTATGTCAATATTCAGTCCAAGAGTCCCAGATAAAATGACCTTTGACCGAATTTCCATATTAAAATAATTAGGAGTTTTTTTTTATTTTAGTTTTCTAATTAGATTAGGACTAGTTATAAGGCCTATTTAAAGGCATGGCTGTCCACCTTGTTAAACACTTATCATTATTATTAAAATTTCAGATTTGTTGAGAGCAGAATTTTCTTTGAGTTTTCTCCAAGATTTTTCTCTTGAGTTTTCTTTAGAAGTTGTTTTAACAATCTTGTGATTGTGGGAGCCATCTTCAACCTTCTTCTTGCCATTGATATTCTTTGGAGGGGAGATTAGAGCCGTTTGAAGGGAGTTGTGAGATCTTTCGAGATTTCAAGGCTTCTTAGGACTTATCTTTTAATTTCTTACTGTCAATTCTTTCTTTATTTCTACTTGTGCTGAATCATTATCTAATCTATTTTCTGTTCTTATTGTGTTTTCAGCCTTTTTCTATCTTAAGGAATCAGCCCAAAAATCCCCAATTTCTAGGGTTTTTCCATACTCTTTTTGGGTGAAATTAGATTGTCGAAATTTGGGGAAAACTATCTTGGTGTTCAATTGGGCAGAATCACAATCTCCTTGAGGGTTTCAAGAACCCTAACACTTATTTCTATTCTCAATTTGACTCTTTGCTGATTTGGGGATTTTATTTCAGATCTGAAAATTCAAAAATCTAATCTTTTAATTTTCTGTTTCGTTTCAGATCTAATTGTTTAGGGTTTTCGTAGGAGTTTCTCGTGACTTGGCAACTCGATCTTGGTCCGCGCGCAACCCCGTATCAGGTTTTCTCCAAGAATTCTCTCTTGAGTTTTCTTTAGAAGTTGTTTTAACAATCTTTGGATTGTGGGAGCCATCTTCAACTGATGTGATCTCAATCGCATCATGTTGTGGTACCACTCGTTGCTATCATGATTGGCCTAAACACGAGGGCTCCAAGTGCAAGATGAAGCTCAATCTCAGCTCAACAAGCTCAATCTTAGTTTTTCCCAGCTTGATTTAGCTCACATGAGCTTAATTTAGCTTAAATTACTACAGCTCATAATTATGTTTTGACTTATTACATGTTTTAAATGTGTCTTGGCCGAATTTAATATGTCTTGTTAAGACTTTATTAAATTTGTCTAATTTAATTTATGTTTAATTAGTGTGTCTAAATTATATTAATGTTTGTTCAGCTGAATTTTATGTGATTTAATTTTGGTTCATGTGTTTTTGTAGGTGAGCTGAATTTGGAGAGTAATTAAACAAGGTTCATGCATGATAGGTTCAATGTATGGGAGTGTGCATGCACAATTGAGGTTCAATGGATGGCATTTAAAGGAGCACATGCATTTGGGACGTTCATGCAAGAGGGAGTTGCTGAAAGTTCATGTATTTGAAGATTCATGGATCATATTTATGGGGGAAAATACATGGGACGTTTCATGCATGATTCATGCATTTTCAAGATGTCCATTCAAGTATTTTAGGCACATTAATGCCTCATTCAGCCAAGGGAGATGTAGGATCATTAAAGAGCTGCACATTCATGGAATTATGGAGATTCTTCAAGGCTAAGGATGCATGAATGCATCAAGTGAAGCATCATGATGGTTCGGCCAATTCATGTACCATCTTCAAGCATGAACTGGATTTTAATGCTATTTGTGTGAACATGTTAAATACCTGTGTGAACAGAATTTAAGTTAGTGTGAACAACATAGATGCCGAATATCAATAGGCATTTTAGGCTTATAAATAGCTTACTTGTTTATTGTAAAAGGTAACAGAATTTGATCAATTAAACTTAATAGAACTTTTGTTCTTGTGAGGTTACCTCCTCTCTTCTTTCGTTCGAGTCTCGTTCTGACTTATCTAGCTCGCTAGTGGCGTCAACCCGACTTCTTGAACTTATCACCATCCTGGTGTGGCGTTCATCCACCTTTTTATACCTTTGGTTCCTACCTCTCTATAGGTAACGGGTCAAGGTCCATCTTCGACAATCCATTAAACCCACCTTAAGCAATATAAGTCCCGGGGCAATACTTCATATAGTATTGAATCGTTCTTCGCTTGAGTTCTATTTTTCCATTCCATTTTAACTATTAAATTATAAACAATATTTCTTTATTTCACCGAGCCTATCGAATATCTATCCAAACCATCTTTTGAACCCATTTTCTCAACTTCCGCTATAAAAAATCATCTAACTCCATCTATCTACAAAATCGAACAAACTTCTCGTCGACGATCGGGCAATCAAGTGAATCGACTCAATCAACCGAGCCGGATCACATCATTTGGTATCAGAGCTACTAAAACGAGGAGTGCCGACATTCGTATCAAGCTCGGAGTAGGTTCGTAACGAAAAAAAAAGTCAAAAAAAAATCAAAAAAAAATTTGAGTTGGAATTTAATTTTTTTTCTTTTTTTCCCTTCCTTGTATTTTGTTTACTATTGTATTGGATTTAAAAAAAGAGAAGAAATTCAAAAAAAAATTCAAAAAAAATTGAAAAAAAAAGAAAAAAAAAAGAAGTGACAAAAAAATTGAGTTAAAAAAAAAGAAGAAAAAAAAGTGAAAAGTCTTGCGAGTTTTTATCATTATCACTTATTACTCCGATCATCAAGTTTCCCTTCCTACCATTATTTACCATCCCAATGCCACATTTTAAACCAATTTTCTTCTTTATTCAGCCTACCCTACACCCGACATTATCCCTTGTAACCCATTTTGAAACCGACCCTCAAGTAGCAAATTAAGTCTATCGAGACGAATTACGAATTTGTGAGACGAGGTCGAGTGGTAAAAGGCAAGAGAGCGTGAGTTCATTCGAAAAAAAAAAGCCTAAAAGAGAGTTCAAACACGAGTGAGTGAATTTTTCTTTTTGAGCGAACTTGAGAGATTTGTGGTGAGAATTATTTTTCTTTCTAATTTAACTTTTGTTTTCTAATATTTTGTTGAAGCATGTCTGAAGAATTTTCTGAATTTGAATTCCAAATGTGGAGACAAGAAATGCAAAGGATAATGCGATCTGAATTTCGACAATTCGACAAAGATAAAGAAGATTTGACATCTACTATCGTTGACATCAAGATTAGTGCAATCCTTCAAAGATTGGAAAATGAACCACAATGTGAAGATATGTTTCACACGCGTTGCCGTGTCCACGATAAAGTTTGTTGCCTCATTATTGATGGTGGAAGTAGGTCAAACATGGCTAGTATTCGAACGGTAAAAAAACTTGGCTTGGCCACTACCAAGCATCCACGACCCTATCAACTGCAAGGACTTGGTGTTGAAGGCAAATTTGAAGTTACTCAACAAGTGCGTGTTGCATTTTCCATCGGAAGATACCAAGACGAAGTCCTTTGTGATGTTGTGCCTATTCAAGTTTGCCATTTGTTGCTAGGAGAACCATGGCAATCGGATCGCAAGGTCATTCACGATGAACGTACCAATAGGTATTCCTTCAAGCATCAAGGAAGGAAAATCACTTTAGCGCCGCTCACACCGGAACAAGTGCAAGAAGACCAATTCAAAATGAAGCAATCCATTGAGCGAGAAAAGGAGAAAGAGATTGAAAAAGAAATTGAAAGAAAACAAAAAGAAAACAAAAAAGAAAAAGAAATTGCAAAAGAAAAAGAAATCAAAAAAGTGAGAGAAAAAGAAAATGAAGAAAAGAAAATTGAAAAAGAAAAAGCGAAAAAAGAAATTGAAAGAGAGCTTGAAAAGAAATCAAGTGAAAAAGAAAGAGAGTCTGTAAAAGAAACGAGTGAAGTGAGTAATCACGAAAAAGAGAGGAATTCTTTTGCTAACCCCCTTTCGAAATTACCTTGTGATTTTTCTTTGTTTCAGGTTTGCAAGATTCCATCCACGGATTGGTTCCAACTTCATTACCTTTCTACCGAGAGACGTTTTCAATTGATTGAAAGAGGTAAGTTGGAAGATAAAAATGATTGTCACATTTCCAATGGTAAGCAAGGTAAGGGTTCCTTGTTGAGCGAGTTTCAACTCATTTACTCACATGTTTATGACAAGATTGCTGAAAATTGTTTTTGCGAAAGGGTTTTCCCCATTGAATTGGTTAATTTTCGTTCATCTATTATTTATGATTTTGTTTCAACTAGTTCTTTGAAAAGTTTTTTCTATGATAAGTTTGTTGTTGGCAATTTTATTGAAGGCGTTCGATTAGATCAGCATGAACAAAGTGTGATAGTGTGCGATAAAGATTATTCACATACAAAGTTCGATTTGTTTGATTATCATATTCTGAATGATGGTGATTACACCTTCCATAGTGGTAAGAAGTGTTTTCCTATTGATGAGTATGGTATTGGCAAGAATTTTACTGAAGTACGAATAAATCCGCACAAACAAATTTTGAACTCTTGTGATAAAAAGTTGGTATGTGAAACGCCTAGTCTACTTGTGTGTGGTGATAATTTGAATTTTCTATTTTTTTTAAATTCCCCATGTCTGAACAAGTCTATTCGAATGAGATTTACGATGTATGAATGTTTGAACATATGCATGCTCAAATTCTTTTTGTTCCACTTGTGTGAATTGTTGGTAATTAAGAAATTCGCACTGCATTTTGGAACGAGTGAACAATATCGTGTGTTCAACCCTGGAGTTCGCTATTCTAGTTCATCTTTGAGAGAAGGCAAGCATTGTAAATTTTGTTTGAATGACCAAGTAAACAATCGTTGCTTGTATGATGCTTTGTCACTAAGTTTGAAAACGAGACGTGTGAATCTTGTTGGCTTGTTCAGACACAATCAAATTTTTGATTGTGGAGAATGTTGTTTATTTTTGTTTAACAGAATCCAGACATATGAATGTTTAAAGGCATGCTTGTTTAATTTTCTTTTGATCCGAATATGTGATAAGACGATGGCATGTAAAATGGTTAGTGCATTTGAATTTGAAGATGGTGTCTCAAATCTGCCTTGCTATATAAATTCTACATGTTTAAGTAAGATTGATCGAGTGGAACTTAGATTACATGATCATTTGGAGGACTCCTTGATAAATTTTGATTATAAATTTGATTTGATTCTGATGCATCCTTTATTACCAAGTATGGAAAACCATTGTGAACAGGTAAGATCCTCTTCTACATTTGATCCCGACATTGGATTATGCATTCTAATTTTGAATAAGATTCTGGAAAGATCGTTTGAGTTTATAAATTTTAGTGTCACTAATTCGTTCTATTTCTATGTAGGTGACACTTTGGAATGGTTTCCTCCTAAAGAGGGAGGGCATGGAACTAAATCATTTTCTTTTCAAACCATTTGTGGTTCCTGGAGTTTTAAAAACAATACTTTTCGAATCATGAACAAAAGGGCTTGTGATCTCGAAAAATTTTTCGCGAGCAAGTGGCCCGATTTGAGGACAAATCGTCTTCAAGAGGGAGGGTATGATGTGATCTCAATCGCATCATGTTGTGGTACCACTCGTTGCTATCATGATTGGCCTAAACACGAGGGCCCCAAGTGCAAGATGAAGCTCAATCTCAGCTCAACAAGCTCAATCTTAGTTTTTCCCAGCTCGATTTAGCTCACATGAGCTTAATTTAGCTTAAATTACTACAGCTCATAATTATGTTTTGACTTATTACATGTTTTAAATGTGTCTTGGCCGAATTTAATATGTCTTGTTAAGACTTTATTAAATTTGTCTAATTTAATTTATGTTTAATTAGTGTGTCTAAATTATATTAATGTTTGTTCAGCTGAATTTTATGTGATTTAATTTTGGTTCATGTGTTTTTGTAGGTGAGCTGAATTTGGAGAGTAATTAAACAAGGTTCATGCATGATAGGTTCAATGTATGGGAGTGTGCATGCACAATTGAGGTTCAATGGATGGCATTTAAAGGAGCACATGCATTTGGGACGTTCATGCAAGAGGGAGTTGCTGAAAGTTCATGTATTTGAAGATTCATGGATCATATTTATGGGGGAAAATACATGGGACGTTTCATGCATGATTCATGCATTTTCAAGATGTCCATTCAAGTATTTTAGGCACATTAATGCCTCATTCAGCCAAGGGAGATGTAGGATCATTAAAGAGCTGCACATTCATGGAATTATGGAGATTCTTCAAGGCTAAGGATGCATGAATGCATCAAGTGAAGCATCATGATGGTTCGGCCAATTCATGTACCATCTTCAAGCATGAACTGGATTTTAATGCTATTTGTGTGAACATGTTAAATACCTGTGTGAACAGAATTTAAGTTAGTGTGAACAACATAGATGCCGAATATCAATAGGCATTTTAGGCTTATAAATAGCTTACTTGTTTATTGTAAAAGGTAACAGAATTTGATCAATTAAACTTAATAGAACTTTTGTTCTTGTGAGGTTACCTCCTCTCTTCTTTCGTTCGAGTCTCGTTCTGACTTATCTAGCTCGCTAGTGGCGTCAACCCGACTTCTTGAACTTATCACCATCCTGGTGTGGCGTTCATCCACCTTTTTATACCTTTGGTTCCTACCTCTCTATAGGTAACGGGTCAAGGTCCATCTTCGACAATCCATTAAACCCACCTTAAGCAATATAAGTCCCGGGGCAATACTTCATATAGTATTGAATCGTTCTTCGCTTGAGTTCTATTTTTCCATTCCATTTTAACTATTAAATTATAAACAATATTTCTTTATTTCACCGAGCCTATCGAATATCTATCCAAACCATCTTTTGAACCCATTTTCTCAACTTCCGCTATAAAAAATCATCTAACTCCATCTATCTACAAAATCGAACAAACTTCTCGTCGACGATCGGGCAATCAAGTGAATCGACTCAATCAACCGAGCCGGATCACATCATCAACCTTCTTCTTGCCACCGATATTCGTTGGAGGGGAGATTAGAGCCGTTTGAAGAGATTTGTGAAATCTTTCGGGATTTCAAGGATCTTTAGGACTTCAATTTACTTTCTTGCTGTTCATTCTTTTCTTTTAAATTCTGTTTATGCCGATTCTTTTGATCTAACTTATTTTATTCTTCTTGTGAATTTCCAGCCATCTTTATTACTCAAAAAGATCGATCGGTACTCATTCTTGGTAGCCAAATTCGACTGAACTTATCTTTTCCAATTAATCTTGTCGAATTCTTCTTGTCAAAACTGACTGTTTTAGGTTGCTGGAATTTTGGGAAAAATCAAGTTGCTAGAATTTGGGGCTTTATTCATCGGTTTAGTTCTTGGACAGATTCGGCTTGTTGAAAATCAATCTTGGAGATCGATTTCGTGTTTTTGCATTCCGAAAACATCTATTCATAAGATCTTTGATTCTTGGCTGTTCTTGATTGTTTTGGGGATCTTAATTTCTAGATCTGATTTGTTTTTAATCTTATTCTTTGTTTTGTTTTCAGATCTGTTCGATTAGAGCTTTCGTAGGAGTTTCTCGTGACTTGGCAACTCGATCTTGGTCCGCGCACCTCCGTATCATTTGGTATCAGATTTTGGGCGTTTTGGGTGTTCTTGGTTGATTTCTAAACTGGTCTCTATTTTTTAAAGCATAAACAGCAGTTTTACCCAGAAAAATTGTTCAAAAAAAATTCATTTGAGTGGGTAAACGTTGTCTGATTGATCTAAAATTTTACATACATGTTTTTGGAACTGTGATTGAATATAAAAAAATTATTCCCGCAAAAAAATCAGTCACAAAAGTCAAAAAAATAAAAAAAGATGAATTTCAATAAAAATTTAAAAAAAAGATTCAGCGGGTTGAATTTGGTGCCCAAAATTTCTAGATCAAAAATTCAATATATAAGGACACTCCAGATTTAATTTCGTGATTTTTGGAGATCAGGAACACCTCGAACGAAGTTGTCAAGTTACTCCGCAGTTTTTTGGGTTTTCTATTTTCAGCAATTTTTATTGATTCTTAGCTGTAGGTTTTCATTTATTTACCTTTATTCTTCCTTTACGTTATCTAACACCTTCTTGTTTCTTGTGTTAGTAGGATTTAAACGTGTGCACAACTTCTTCCTCGGTGCAACACGAATCAATTGGTGTCTCGTCAGTTTTTGGCATCCTAGTGCAAATTAGGATTCTTTGGTAGTTTGGTTCACACTCTCTAATTGGTTGATATAAACTCTGATAAAGAACTCACAAGATTGAATTCGACCTCATTGAGAATTTGATTTTTCTTTTGAGTGATTAATGGTGAGGTTTGCTAACTTTTATTTTTGAGTGTTGAGTGTTTATTTTTTACAGGTTTTGAAGATGTCTAAAGGTGATAATAATGATGCACTTATGAAAGTCCAACAACAGTTAGACGAACATACTGCTGCAATCACACAAATAAATGCTACACTTCAAGCATTGAATACTACTTTGAATGAGGTACGAGTGAATCAAAAACATCAATATCGAGATCCAATTAAGGAAGATAGGGATAACCAGCCCTATAGGTGCAGCCCTCAACGTGTCCCTAGAATGGATGATGATTTTCATGATCGTGGACAATCATCTTTGGCAAAACCAAAGAGCGAGCAGCAACGAGGACATCTCTTTCATACTCGCTGCCATGTACAAGGTAAGCTTTGTAGAGTTATTATTGATGGTGAAAGTTGCTCGAACATAGCCAGCACGACGATGGTGGAAAAGCTTTGCTTAACCACTACCAAGCATCCACAACCTTATCAACTACAAGGGCTTAGCAACAAAGGCCAATTTAGGGTCACTCAACAAGTGCGCATCGCCTTTTCTATCGGTAAGTATCAAGACGAAGTTGTGTGTGACGTAATGCCTATTCAGGCCTGCCATTTGTTGCTAGGAGAACCATGGCAACTGGATCGAAAAGTCACTCACGATGGTCGTACCAATAGGTATTCTTTCAAGCATCAAGGAAAGAAACTCACCTTAGTGCCGCTCACTCCGGAACAAGTCCATGAGGACCAAATCAAACTGAAAAATTCTGTTAAAACAAGTGAGGAAAAAGAAAAAGAGAATGAAAAAGAGCAAAAAGAGATTGAGAGTGAAAAAGAAATTGAAGAAAGAAGAGAAAATGAATTAGAAAAAGAAACAAAAGAAAAAGACGTGGAAAGGGTAGTGAGGAATGTTTCCACTAACCAAGATATGAATTTTTCTTGTGTTACTACTTTTTAGGTTCCCGAAAGATCGAAAGATAACTTTCAACTTCAATACCTCTCAAATGAAAGACGCTTTCATACGATCAACTTAGGCAAAGATGAAATCACACTACATGATCCCGAAGGTAAGCGAGGTAAGGAAATTTTAGAAACCGAGTCCAGTGTAGATTTGAAAATTATTGATCAAACTTTTGGTGACTTAGTTCTTAAAAGATCCCCTCATTTTGATCCAATTAATTGTTACTCTTCGATTGTGGTTGATAAAGTCATTACGAAAAGAAGCGTGATTTGTTATTCTCTTGATTTACCTTGTGTAAAATCCTCGAATTTGTCCAAATCTGATGTGATCTCAATCGCATCATGTTGTGGCACCACTCGTTGCTATCATGATTGGCCTAAACACGAGGGCCCCAAGTGCAAGATGAAGCTCAATCTCAGCTCAACAAGCTCAATCTTAGTTTTTCCCAGCTCGATTTAGCTCACATGAGCTTAATTTAGCTTACTTTAGCTCGTTTGAGCTTGGCTGAAGTTTATTTCAACTCATTTATTTTAATATCTGAATAAATTAAGTAATTTATTAATTTAGCTTAAATTACTACAGCTCATAATTATGTTTTGACTTATTACATGTTTTAAATGTGTCTTGGCCGAATTTAATATGTCTTGTTAAGACTTTATTAAATTTGTCTAATTTAATTTATGTTTAATTAGTGTGTCTAAATTATATTAATGTTTGTTCAGCTAAATTTTATGTGATTTAATTTTGGTTCATGTGTTTTTGTAGGTGAGCTGAATTTGGAGAGTAATTAAACAAGGTTCATGCATGATAAGTTCAATGTATGGGAGTGTGCATGCACAATTGAGGTTCAATGGATGGCATTTAAAGGAGCACATGCATTTGGGACGTTCATGCAAGAGGGAGTTGCTGAAAGTTCATGTATTTGAAGATTCATGGATCATATTTATGGGGGGAAAATACATGGGACGTTTCATGCATGATTCATGCATTTTCAAGATGACCATTCAAGTATTTTAGGCACATTAATGCCTCATTCAGCCAAGGGAGATGTAGGATCATTAAAGAGCTGCACATTCATGGAATTATGGAGATTCTTCAAGGCCAAGGATGCATGAATGCATCAAGTGAAGCATCATGATGGTTCGGCCAATTCATGTACCATCTTCAAGCATGAACTGGATTTTAATGCTATTTGTGTGAACATGTTAAATACCTGTGTGAACAGAATTTAAGTTAGTGTGAACAACATAGATGCCGAATATCAATAGGCATTTTAGGCTTATAAATAGCTTACTTGTTTATTGTAAAAGGTTACAGAATTTGATCAATTAAACTTAATAGAACTTTTGTTCTTGTGAGGTTACCTCCTCTCTTCTTTCGTTCGAGTCTCGTTCTGACTTATCTAGCTCGCTAGTGGCGTCAACCCGACTTCTTGAACTTATCACCATCCTGGTGTGGCGTTCATCCACCTTTTTATACCTTTGGTTCCTACCTCTCTATAGGTAACGGGTCAAGGTCCATCTTCGACAATCCATTAAACCCACCTTAAGCAATATAAGTCCCGGGGTAATACTTCATATAGTATTGAATCGTTCTTCGCTTGAGTTCTATTTTTCCATTCCATTTTAACTATTAAATTATAAACAATATTTCTTTATTTCACCGAGCCTATCAAATATCTATCCAAACCATCTTTTGAACCCATTTTCTCAACTTCCGCTATAAAAAATCATCTAACTCCATCTATCTACAAAATCGAACAAACTTCTCGTCGACGATCGGGCAATCAAGTGAATCGACTCAATCAACCGAGCCGGATCACATCATTTGGTATCAGAGCTACTAAAATGAGGAGTACCGATGTTCGTATCAGGCCGCAAGTAGGTTCAAAACGTGAAAAAAAATCAAAAAAAAAATTGAGTTGTAATTTAATTTTTTTCCCTTGTATTTAGCTTACTATTGTATTGGAGTAACAAAAAAATCAAAAAAAATTCGAAAAAAAAATTTGATTGAAAAAAAAAATTCAAAAAAAAGTGAAAAAAAATCGAGCAAAAAAAAAGAAAAAAAAAGGTGAGCAAAAAAAATCAAGTTTAAAAAAAAAGTGAAAAGTCTTGCGAGTTTTTATTTTCTTCTCTTATTTACTCCGATCATCAAGTTTCCCTTCCTACCATTATTTACCATCCCAACGCCACATTTTAAACCAATTTTCTTCTTTATTCAGCCTACCCTACACCCGACATTATTCCTTGTAACCCATTTTGAAACCGACCCTCAAGCAGCAAATTAAGTCTATCGAGACGAATTACGAATTTGTGAGACGAGGTTGAGTGGTAAAAGGCAAGAGAGTGTGAGTTCATTCGAAAAAAAAAAGCCTAAAAGAGAGTTCAAACACGAGTGAGTGAATTTTTCTTTTTGAGCGAACTTGAGAGATTTGTGGTGAGAATTATTTTTCTTTCTAATTTAACTTTTGTTTTCTAATATTTTGTTGAAGCATGTCTGAAGAATTTTCTGAATTTGAATTCCAAATGTGGAGACAAGAAATGCAAAGGATAATGCGATCTGAATTTCGACAATTCGACAAAGATAAAGAAGATTTGACATCTACTACCGTTGACATCAAGATTAGTGTAATCCTTCAAAGATTGGAAAATGAACCACAATGTGAAGATATGTTTCACACGCGTTGCCGTGTCCACGATAAAGTTTGTTGCCTCATTATTGATGGTGGAAGTAGGTCAAACATGGCTAGTATTCGAACGGTAAAAAAACTTGGCTTGGCTACTACCAAGTATCCACGACCCTATCAACTGCAAGGACTTGGTGTTGAAGGCAAATTTGAAGTTACTCAACAAGTGCGTGTTGCATTTTCCATCGGAAGATACCAAGACGAAGTCCTTTGTGATGTTGTGCCTATTCAAGTCTGCCATTTGTTGCTAGGAGAACCATGGCAATCGGATCGCAAGGTCATTCACGATGAACGTACCAATAGGTATTCCTTCAAGCATCAAGGAAGGAAAATCACTTTAGCGCCGCTCACATCGGAACAAGTGCAAGAAGACCAATTCAAAATGAAGCAATCCATTGAGCGAGAAAAGGAGAAAGAGATTGAAAAAGAAATTGAAAGAAAACAAAAAGAAAACGAAAAAGAAAAAGAAATTGCAAAAGAAAAAGAAATCGAAAAAGTGAGAGAAAAAGAAAATGAAGAAAAGAAAATTGAAAAAGAAAAAGCGAAAAAAGAAATTGAAAGAGAGCTTGAAAAGAAATCAAGTGAAAAAGAAAGAGAGTCTATAAAAGAAACGAGTGAAGTGAGTAATCACGAAAAAGAGAGGAATTCTTTTGCTAACCCCCTTTCGAAATTACCTTGTGATTTTTCTTTGTTTCAGGTTTGCAAGATTCCATCCACGGATTGGTTCCAACTTCGTTACCTTTCTACCGAGAGACGTTTTCAATTGATTGAAAGAGGTAAGTTGGAAGATAAAAATGATTGTCACATTTCCAATGGTAAGCAAGGTAAGGGTTCCTTGTTGAGCGAGTTTCAACTCATTTACTCACATGTTTATGACAAGATTGCTGAAAATTGTTTTTGCGAAATTGTTTTCCCCATTGAATTGGTTAATTTTCGTTCATCTATTATTTATGATTTTGTTTCAACTAGTGCTTTGAAAAGTTTTTTCTATGATAAGTTTGTTGTTGGCAATTTTATTGAAGGCGTTCGATTAGATCAGCATGAACAAAGTGTGATAGTGTGCGATAAAGATTATTCACATACAAAGTTCGATTTGTTTGATTATCATATTCTGAATGATGGTGATTACACCTTCCATAGTGGTAAGAAGTGTTTTCCTATTGATGAGTATGGTATTGGCAAGAATTTTACTGAAGTACGAATAAATCTGCACAAACAAATTTTGAACTCTTGTGATAAAAAGTTGGCATGTGAAACGCCTAGTCTACTTGTGTGTGGTGATAATTTGAATTTTCTATTTTTTTAAATTCCCCATGTCTGAACAAGTCTATTCGAATGAGATTTACGATGTATGAATGTTTGAACATATGCATGCTCAAATTCTTTTTGTTCCATTTGTGTGAATTGTTGGTAATTAAGAAATTCGCACTGCATTTTGGGACGAGTGAACAATATCGTGTGTTCAACCCTGGAGTTCGCTATTCTAGTTCATCTTTGAGAGAAGGCAAGCATTGTAAATTTTGTTTGAATGACCAAGTAAACAATCGTTGCTTGTATGATGCTTTGTCACTAAGTTTGAAAGCGAGACGTGTGAATCTTGTTGGCTTGTTAAGACAAAATCAAATTTTTGATTGTGGAGAATGTTGTTTATTTTTGTTTAACAGAATCGAGACATATGAATGTTTAAAGGCATGCTTGTTTAATTTTCTTTTGATCCGAATATGTGATAAGACGATGGCATGTAAAATGGTTAGTGCATTTGAATTTGAAGATGGTGTCTCAAATCTGCCTTGCTATATAAATTCTGCATGTTTAAGTAAGATTGATCAAGTGGAACTTAGATTACATGATCATTTGGAGGACTCCTTGATAAATTTTGATTATAAATTTGATTTGATTCTGATGCATCCTTTATTACCAAGTATGGAAAACCATTGTGAACAGGTAAGATCCACTTCTACATTTGATCCCGGCATTGGATTATGCATTCTAATTTTGAATAAGATTCTGAAAAGATCGTTTGAGTTTATAAATTTTAGTGTCACTAATTCGTTCCATTTCTATGTAGGTGACACTTTGGAATGGTTTCCTCCTAAAGAGGGAGGGCATGGAACTAAATCATTTTCTTTTCAAACCATTTGTGGTTCCTGGAGTTTTAAAAACAATACTTTTCGAATCATGAACAAAAGGGCTTGTGATCTCGAAAAATTTTTCTCGAGCAAGTGGCCCGATTTGAGGACAAATCGTCTTCAAGAGGGAGGGTATGATGTGATCTCAATCGCATCATGTTGTGGCACCACTCGTTGCTATCATGATTGGCCTAAACACGAGGGCCCCAAGTGCAAGATGAAGCTCAATCTCAGCTCAACAAGCTCAATCTTAGTTTTTCCCAGCTCGATTTAGCTCACATGAGCTTAATTTAGCTTACTTTAGCTCGTTTGAGCTTGGCTTAAGTTTATTTCAACTCATTTATTTTAATATCTGAATAAATTAAGTAATTTATTAATTTAGCTTAAATTACTACAGCTCATAATTATGTTTTGACTTATTACATGTTTTAAATGTGTCTTGGCGAAATTTAATATGTCTTGTTAAGACTTTATTAAATTTGTCTAATTTAATTTATGTTTAATTAGTGTGTCTAAATTATATTAATGTTTGTTCAGCTAAATTTTATGTGATTTAATTTTGGTTCATGTGTTTTTGTAGGTGAGCTGAATTTGGAGAGTAATTAAACAAGGTTCATGCATGATAGGTTCAATGTATGGGAGTGTGCATGCACAATTGAGGTTCAATGGATGGCATTTAAAGGAGCACATGCATTTGGGACGTTCATGCAAGAGGGAGTTGCTGAAAGTTCATGTATTTGAAGATTCATGGATCATATTTATGGGGGAAAATACATGGGACGTTTCATGCATGATTCATGCATTTTCAAGATGACCATTCAAGTATTTTAGGCACATTAATGCCTCATTCAGCCAAGGGAGATGTAGGATCATTAAAGAGCTGCACATTCATGGAATTATGGAGATTCTTCAAGGCCAAGGATGCATGAATGCATCAAGTGAAGCATCATGATGGTTCGGCCAATTCATGTACCATCTTCAAGCATGAACTGGATTTTAATGCTATTTGTGTGAACATGTTAAATACCTGTGTGAACAGAATTTAAGTTAGTGTGAACAACATAGATGCCGAATATCAATAGGCATTTTAGGCTTATAAATAGCTTACTTGTTTATTGTAAAAGGTTACAGAATTTGATCAATTAAACTTAATAGAACTTTTGTTCTTGTGAGGTTACCTCCTCTCTTCTTTCGTTCGAGTCTCGTTCTGACTTATTTAGCTCGCTAGTGGCGTCAACCCGACTTCTTGAACTTATCACCATCCTGGTGTGGCGTTCATCCACCTTTTTATACCTTTGGTTCCTACCTCTCTATAGGTAACGGGTCAAGGTCCATCTTCGACAATCCATTAAACCCACCTTAAGCAATATAAGTCCCGGGGTAATACTTCATATAGTATTGAATCGTTCTTCGCTTGAGTTCTATTTTTCCATTCCATTTTAACTATTAAATTATAAACAATATTTCTTTATTTCACCGAGCCTATCAAATATCTATCCAAACCATCTTTTGAACCCATTTTCTCAACTTCCGCTATAAAAAATCATCTAACTCCATCTATCTACAAAATCGAACAAACTTCTCGTCGACGATCGGGCAATCAAGTGAATCGACTCAATCAACCGAGCCAGATCACATCAAAATCTATTTTGGAGAATAAGGTAACGAAATTTTCCAAATTTGTTTTCAATTTATATTCGTGCCTTAAACAGTTTATGTGGTTGTACATGAAGTTTGAGTTCCATTTGACAAAGGTTAACTCAACAACGGAGATTCGACTACACTATGCCCCCGATGAACGAAGGTTTGTTTTAAATGAAAAAGGTAAAATCGACCCTTATTCTTTTGCTTATCATGGTAAGATGCTTGAAACCTTTGAAACACTTTTGTAGTCCTCGGATAGCGACAAAGATTGTGTTGATGAACACTTAGATCGAAACGTGCTTGACTGTCCTATTTTATTTATTGATGATAAATCTATTTTGATGGTTGATAAAAAGATTCTTGTTTTTGATAATGCATGTGTGAGTGAATCTATAGATTGTCGATTAAGGCATGGTAATCTGAATCTGTCCATTCACATGCGTTATACCTGTTCTATTATGCTTATAATTGGACTACAAACTTGTTTGCGTTGCTATTTACTATTTCATGGCTATTCTTTTCAGTGGACTCAATTGCCATTAGTCCCGTTCGATCGAGGAAAGTCGAGTTCATTTGATTTTTTAGATTCGAGGACGAATCTTTTTGAGGAAGGGGGAATGATACGAGTCATAAAGGCCCAATCCAAGTTCAAGAACGTGATGGGCTCAAATTGCCACAAGGCCCAATAACGAGATCAAAGGCCCGACAAATGAGGTCCAAACTAAATGGGACCATTCAAGAGCTTGTTAGCAAGGCCTTAGATTCATACACGAGAGAACAAGAAAATCAAGATTCACTTTCTTGTTTTCAAGAAAATCAAGAAATCGAATCTTGGCCCAATTTTGCTGTTCGAAGAGATTTCAAGAATCAAGAAAATCAAGATTTCAAATCTTGGAAATCTTGGTCCAAGAAACCAAATCTTGCAGCCAAAACGCATTGGATCTCCATTACGAGCGTCAACGACCCAATTTTGGTAGGAGATGGATCACGAGCCCAAATTCTTGAAGGCGAGGCCCAATAACCAAAATCCAGCCCAATCAAGAAATTTCTTCATACTTAGTTGAAAAATCAGGCCAAAATGTCAAAGGGCCCAATTTGTAAACATCTTACTTGTTTAATTTAATTTTTTAATCTTTAGGAGCATTACATGTAAAATTCGGCCGAAAACAGCCCATATAAGTGCATGGCCGAATTTACCTTGTTATTTTATTAATTAGGTTTAATTTTTATTAGTTACTTGTGAGATTAGGATTTGTTGGAGGCCTATATAAGCATTGGCCAGCCACCCTTTATAAAAACATCTTATTATTATTTTTCTATCAAATTTTAGATTTGTTGAGTGCAGAATTTTCTTTGGGGTTTTCTCCAAGAATTCTCTCTTGAGTTTTCTTTAGAAGTTGTTTTAACAATCTTTGGATTGTGGGAGCCATCTTCAACCTTCTTCTTGCCACCGATATTCGTTGGAGGGGAGATTAGAGCCGTTTGAAGAGATTTGTGAAATCTTTCGGGATTTCAAGGATCTTTAGGACTTCAATTTACTTTCTTGCTGTTCATTCTTTTCTTTTAAATTCTGTTTATGCCGATTCTTTTGATCTAACTTGTTTTATTCTTCTTGTGAATTTCCAGCCATCTTTATTACTCAAAAAGATCGATCGGTACTCATTCTTGGTAGCCAAATTCGACTAAACTTATCTTTTCCAATTAATCTTGTCGAATTCTTCTTGTCAAAACTGACTGTTTTAGGTTGCTGGAATTTTGGGAAAAATCAAGTTGCTAGAATTTGGGGCTTTATTCATCGGTTTAGTTATTGGATAGATTCGGCTTGTTGAAAATCAATCTTGGAGATCGATTTCGTGTTTTTGCATTCCGAAAACATCTATTCATAAGATCTTTGATTCTTGGCTGTTCTTGATTGTTTTGGGGATCTTAATTTCTAGATCTGATTTGTTTTTAATCTTATTCTTTG
Organism: Gossypium hirsutum; assembly: GCF_007990345.1. NCBI lineage: Eukaryota > Viridiplantae > Streptophyta > Magnoliopsida > Malvales > Malvaceae > Gossypium > Gossypium hirsutum. The sequence goes on along the minus strand of NC_053434.1, from coordinate 72,523,163 downwards.
TTTTGATTTCAGATCTGTTCGATTAGAGCTTTCGTAGGAGTTTCTCGTGACTTGGAAACTCGATCTTGGTCCGCGCACCTCCGTATCAAAAATAATAAAAGATAGAGATAAATATAGTAATTGGATAACAAACAATGGATGTGAAGTGAATTAATGGTTCGATTATGATGAAACGAAAGGATGGAATGGAATGGAATGAAAATGATCTCAAAAACAAACACGAACCAATATTAGAAAATATTGACCCAAATGTTTATAAGTTTTCAAGGTGGACAGATGGAGAATAGGAGAACCTCGACCCGCTACTTAGCAAAGTAGAAACCTTGGTATAAGGGTGAATGCCACACTATTTGATAGTGATAAGTTCAGGATAAAGAAGAAGGGAGGTTGACGTCACTAGTGCCCTAGATAAGCCAACGAGTTCTTCAACGAAATATGTGATGTAAGCACACCCGGGGCATCCTCGAATGCAAATCAAGAACTAATCGAGCTTCCAAAAGGCCCCATGACTCGAGCTTGAACCAAGCAAATTCAAGACGCTTTATCAGCCTTGGTGTTGCGCATTTGGGATGATAACAAGGTCCATGACGTTGGAAGAGCTAAGGACAACTCCTTGAAGACTCAATGCACTCTTTTGCAATCCGATCTCAGCTCTTCTCCAGCTCCCCATGCGCCATTCAGCTCTAATTAGCTCACTTGAGCTCGTTTCAGCTCGTTTGAGCTTGATTTTAGCTCGTTTTGGCTCATTCCTTTTTCTTTACAATAAACTAAGTTTAACTTTGTTTTTAATTAAGCTTGCTATAGATCATGCCGAATTCCCTAGCTCAACTTAGCTCACTAAGTGTTTTTGAATTATTTGAGCTAGCCGAATTAAATATGCTTGTTGACTTATAATTAATATGTCTAAATTTAGTTAGTGTCATTAAGTTGTCTAGTTAATATTTTTAATTATGATTATATGAATAGTTGTGTTTTATTTAAATATGTTATTCAATCATGTAGGTTCAGCTGAATGTGGAGGTTCATTAATGGCAAGGTGCATGTATGGGAATGTTCATTGAACGGGAAGATTCATGCATGGTTCGATTCAATATTTGGAGGTCTTACATTCATGTACATGGAGGATTACTTGCATGCAATGGATATTGAAGAATACATCCCCTTTGGACGGTACACATGCATGAATGGAGGATAATTAATGCAAGTTCATGTACGGCTAGGTTCAAGCTTCCTTCCAAGTTCCATGTACAGCCAAATGCATGTGGGAGGGCCCTTGGAGTTTCTAAGCACCTATTCAGCCAAGTGACACCTCTTGGAAGCTTCATGCACCCCATGGCCGAACCTAGACACCCATTGAGCTTCCAAAGGTTCACATTCATTCAAGTGATTAAAGCTCATACATGAAGCTGTCCAAACACATTTCCATTAGCCGAATCAAGACTAGTTAATTAATGTTTTCATTCCAGAACATTCTAGTTAGTTCATGACCGAATTTGATTAGTCTTTAAGCTAGCTAGTTTGTCCATTCGACTACTACATGATAGTCTATAAATAGTTTGTTCATTTCATTATAAAAGGACTTTTGCCAATTTGTTTAATGAACATTATTCTTGTGAGGTTGCTTCCTCTCATATCTCGTACAAGTTTCGAAAGACTTATCTAGCTTGTCCTAGTGGCGTCAATCGTCATTGTTTGAACTTATCACCAATCTTGGTGTGGCGTTCACCTATCCATCTATTCATCCTTTTCACCTAACAATATAGGAATCGGGGTGACACTATCTAGTGTTGAATCATTCCTGACGTTAAGCTCGTTTTCCATCCCCATCCTTTGAGTTTCTTTTTTGTTATCACCAAACAGAGCCAACCATCCAACATCCATCTTTGCTAACCATAGCCGAACCTAATACTAAACTTACCCTTCTTTGAAACCTTCCGCTTATCCAAACCTATCTTTTCACTTCTATTTCTAAGATTCGAGGCACGAACGACTCTCTCGTCTACGATCGGGCAACTAAGTGAATTTGACTCAACCACCCGAGCCGGATCACATCAATATGATAGAAAGAAATCTCACAAATTTCATATAAGTTCAATAATGTTTTTAAACTAAGCAAAAAGATTAGAGAACAAATGAAAATTGGAAACCAAATCATCAAATTTCATTTCCTTAACAAAAGTTTGAACATCAAGCAAACATAAGTTGAATGCGAAAGATGCAAAATACTTAAATGTTCCATAAAACAAATCTACGTAACATATGCCAGGCTTGAACACACGTACTTGATCATGAATTCCAACAGGCAACATGTTAGAAAAAAATATAATCAACTCACCACATAACTAAAATTCCACTCGAGAAATCAAAGAAGTGGTAAACATACAACTTTTCAATCGTTTGAGTCCATCACATGATTCAAACCTTACTCGATCAATCAGGAGTGTAGAGTTGGCAATACCAGGCAGACCAAAAAGCAAAGAATTACGCTTCAAGAATCTCAATCGGGAATGCAAATCAAGACACTGAGAGTTTGCACAAAAATTTAAGGATTTAACTTGAAGATAAAAATCAATCAGATGAAATGTTTCATGCAGAAACCTATCACAAATCAACTGATCAGACAAGTTTAAACAGAAAGGTTTAACACATGAATTCAAAGATTTTATGCATTCAAAGACGTCAAAACTTTTAAGTGAAAAACTTTTATCACAAATATTCACAATTTCCAAGGCTGAACCAATCCAAAAGAATCAACAGAATTGCCAATATAAGACATGTCATAGGAAATGCTTTTCACATCTTACTATTTCGAACCAAAACAAATTCCTTCTTTACCACCTTACCTTTTACATACAATTCAATTCATCACGTAGTCGGATCGTATCACCGTCGATGAGAATAAGATGATGATATGTCTAAACCGATGAGCCCGAAAGTGATCAAGGCTCTAATATAAGTGATCGAAGGAGAGGTCAACGTCTCCGAGGCCAAAGGGAGAGTGGAAGAGTAGACGATGACCTAAAGAATATCAAGATGTCTACTCTGCCATTTCAAGGCAAATCGGACCCGGAGGCTTATCTCAAGTGGGAAAAGAATAAAATTGGTGTTCAAGTGCCATAATTATTCCAAGACCAAAAAGGTCAAGTTGGCAGCAATTGAATTCTCCGACTATGCGACGATATGGTGGGACCAATTAATTACAAGCTGTAGAAGGAACGAAGAACCCCCAATCCGTACTTGGGCTGAAATGAAGGCGGTGATGCAATGAAGATTTATTCCATCCTACTACCACCAGGAGCTTCATCAAAAACTCCAAAATCTCACTCAAGGATCGAGGAGTGTTGAAGATTATTTCAAAGAGATGGAAACCGCAATGATTCGTGCGAATGTGGAAAAAGACTACGAGGCAACAATGGCACATTTTCTAGCCAGTCTCAATCGAGACATTGCCAATATTGTGGAGCTTCAGCACTACATCAAACTAGTGGACATGGTGCACATGGCCATCAAGGTTGAGAAGCAACTAGTACGCAAAGGTGCTGTTTGAGGCTTTTCCACCGTGAACACCTATAAATAGAGCCAAGGTGCTAGTAAGAATACTTCGTTGAGCCAAGCCAAAGAGCCAACGGTGCCAGCAAAGTCGACCAAGCCCGTGGCTGAATCAAGTAAATGCAAGGCTGTCGAGAGCTTGCCCAATCAAACGAGGGACATCAAGTGCTTTAAGTGCCTCGGGAGAGGGTATATTGTGAGTCAATGTCCAAACCAAAATGCTATGGTGGTACGAGCGAATGGTGAAATTGAATTGGAGGGAGAGAATGAAGAAAGGTCCGAGGCACCTACCGACGAGGAAGAAGACATAGAATATGCGGCCGAAGGTGAAATGCTTGTTGTTAAAAGAAGTTTGAGTTTACAAAGTACTGGAAGTGAGCCGCAACGGGAAAACTTGTTCCATACGTGATGCCTTGTCCAAAGTAAGGTTTGTAGCTTGGTCATTGAAGGAGGAAGCTGCACAAATGTGGCCAGCACTCTCATGGTGAAGAAGTTGGGGCTACCAACTACTAAGCACTCGGGGCCATACAAGCTCCAATGGCTCAATAAAGGTGTTGAACTTAAAGTGACCAAACAAGTCCTTGTTCTGTTCTCCATTAGGAAGTATCATGACGAGGTACTATGTGACGTAGTTCTTGTTGATATGATCGCGCCCCATGGTTCAGCTAGTTCGAGCGAGGATTCTATGGTGCTACCACAAGGTCCTGTTACTCGAGCTCGAGCCAAGAAGTTTAAGGAGTCCATCACAGCTTTTGTAGCTCAACTTTGGATTGAAACATCATTAGGACGCTCCGAGAAAGCTGATTCCAGTTCCTTGAACTCACCATGCAACTACCTGCAAGTCCAGCTCAACTCATCGAGCTCGCCACCAGCTCACTTCCAGTTCCCCAGCTCGGGTCCAGCTCATTACCAGCTCATGGGTCCAAGTCCAGCTCGGTTTTAGCTCATGAGTTGAATTCTAGCTCATGAAGACTACTTTGACTTCATTTGACTGTTATTAAATTTTTATTTAATAAGTTCATTAATTAGTTAATTAATAAACCATAAATTGTCTTAAAAGTGTTTATTGATATTAATTAAATTGTCATAACCGAATTTAATGTTTACATTTGTGTTCACATTAGCTTGAATTAATTCTGTTCACATTTTCTTGTAGAAACTCAATGGATGTATGGAGCTTGAAGCAAATGTCTTTTGGAGGGTGCATGGACGGCTAAGGTGCATGGACACTCAAGATGCATTAATCGGTGGAATGCATGAATGGCAAGGTACATTAATTCCAAAGGTTCATGAATGACCAAGAGCCATGAATGTTGTGCTACCTCTTCATCTACACAAGTGACTATTCTGTCAAAGGGACATAATACATGCATGAGATGGTTGGCCGAATGACTTCCTCCATGAACCTCTACATTCCGTTCACATTGTGTTCACACAACAGGTCCTTTTGGTTCACCATGTTCACACCTATGGACTCTTCAGGTTACAGCATTCACACCTATTTTGGCCCTTGGAGTTACACCATTTAATTCATGATTTTTGGCTAAAGGTTGCCACTTAATTGCTTCATTAAACAAGGGAGGCCGAACCTAGCAAGTGTCCCTTGGAGTTTCATTCATTCACTTGTCATTTCTTAAACATGAAGCATTCACAATTCATGTTCCATAGCAGAATCTAGTCATGCACATTAAGGATTAATTTTCTAGAATTTTCTTTTACTTAATTTGTAAGCATGAAAAGCCATTCGGCTACCTAGACTTTAGGCCTATAAATACTTGTTATTTTTTTCATGTAAACGATTTTTGAGACTTTTGTTAATGTTATGCTGCCGAATTTGTTAGGCAAAACTTTTTCTCAAATTTCGTTCAAAGATTCGATTGGCTTCCTAGCGTCTAGTGTGTCAACCGTTGTTCTTTGTCGAAACCGAACTTATCACTACTCGTAGTGTGGCGTTCAAACATATCGAGGTTCCTATCTTGTTAGATAGTGGGTCGAGGTTTTCATTTACCAATTCCAAACCAAACTAAAAGAGCTTATAAACAACGGGTCGATACCAAATCGGTATTGGTTCTTGTTTACACTTTTTGTTCAACCCCATTTCTCCATTTACCAATTGTACCTAAATCGACTATTCCATTTCTTCAATTCCCCCTTACCTAATTGAACCAATTCCTTCATCCATACCTATTCGGACTCCAAACCCGAACTTTCAAATTCTTCTTACCTATTCTAATCCAAACCCAAAACCAATATCCTTCCTTCCTTCATCCGACCTTTTCAATTAAACCCAACGTAACTTCTTGTTGACGATCGGGCACACTAATACGACTCGACTCTTTCGAGGCAGATCGTATCACTTGTGCATGCGGGACATCTACTACTTGGAAGGCCATGGCAGTTTGATCGACGAGTCAAACATGACGGATTTGCTAGTCAATACACTTTTAAGTATCAAGCCCGCAACATTACTATAACACCCTAATTTTGGGCCTAGTTGGAACAGTGGTTTCGGGACCACAAATCCGACAATAAAAATTTTATTTTTATTATATTTTTATGGTCTACGATTTCATGGAATAATTTCATGAAAATTTCATTCAAAAATTTTGACGTTCGGGCACTTAATTTAGTCAAAAGGACTAAATCGTAAAAAGTGCAAAAGTTGAGTTCTACATACTAGAGGTGTCCAATTGTTATGAAATTTTAAATTAAGGGTCCTTAAATGGTAATTAGACCATTGGTTAATTTTTGGATAAAAATAGACATGAAATGGGTGTAATAAAATATTTTTAAGTTAGGGGTATTTTGGTAAACTAATAATTAAAAGAATTAAAAAAGGGAAATAAGCCAAATTAGCTATCATCTTCTTCATTCTATTTCCACCATCAGAAGCCATGGTTAAGGTTTGTTCAAACTCCCAAGCTCAATTGTAAGTGCTCCCTAGCCCCGTTTTAAAGCTCTTTACATTTTTGAAATCCTGGTAACTTGGTTAAGCTTATTCTAGCAATAATTTAACCTAGGGTTTATATTTGGAAAAATACCCATAGGTGAAATGTGTTTATTTTGATGTTTTATGGTAGAATATGAAGCTTAAAATTATGTTAAACAACTTTTACTAAGCGATTTTACGTGAAAACGAGTAAAACAACATAATCGGTAAAAATACCTAATGTTCATAAGTATATGTTAGAGTACGAATTTGAGGTTTCTATAGAAGGGAAAAATGATCAGCATGTCATAAAACATAAGGAAATAGGATGAAGTTTAATTTACGAGCCTAGGGGAAAAATGTAATTTTGACAAAGTTTAGGGGCAAAATTGTAATTTTGAAAAAATATGATTTTGGGTTAATTTGAATAATGTAAGTCCTAATTAGGCTATATTTGAAATGATAGATCAAGGAAAAATCAAAATTCGGGCTAAAATCGAAAAATATCAGGTTGTGGACAAAATGGTAAAAATGGCCATTTTCGCATACGAGGTAAGTTCATATGATTTTTAATAATGCAATGTGTAATTTAATGTTATTGCCTTGATATTAAATGAGATGTAAGTTCATGTTTAAATGTAGTAACATAATTGTCATTTTAAGTAATTTAATGATATTTATTTGATATGACGATTATTATCATGAAATATTATGCTTTGTGGTATTATTGAGTAATATGCAAATTATATGAGCTACTTGATAAATATGAAATGCTATCAAATATCGGTTCTGACATTCCATGGAAGACAACAAAGATGTGTGATCGAGGAAAATCTCATTTGAACCTTAGGAATAGATTAGGATACAAGTGACATGTCACTAGGATATTTGAGTTCCAAACTCGTTAAGTTGAGTCCGAGTTCGTGAGATGTAACTAGGCATCCGAACTCGTTAAGTTGAGCCCGAGTTCACTTATGGATGCGAACACTCGAGCTTGTTGAGTTGAGTCCGAGTTTACTTATGGGTGGGTTACATGGTAGCTTGGCTACACATATATTCCGCAGGCTATTGAGTTTGTCTAGCTGTGGGCATGGAACTTATGTGCATGCATTCCGTGTATCCGATTATATTCCGAGTGTTCAACGGGTAATTTGGAGAAGTATTCGTTGATGATCCCAATAAGATAAGCCATTAGTGAGTATGTCTTTGAGTTATGTTACAAGTTGTACAGGTATGTACACTAAACTTATGTGTGATGCCTTGACATGTGATGATCTATGATGTATATAGTATTTGGTGAATATTATGAAAATGACATGATTTAAAATAAGTCCTTGATACTTGATGACATTGAGATTATGGATTTATGCTTATGAAGCATAATTATGTGTTCTTACCATTATGAATGAAATGATATTGTATGGATTTGGTGAATAATAGTAATGAATGAGTAAATTTAGCCTTGGCAGTTTTGGGTTACTATAGTGGTGCAACTTTGGAAATTCACCATAAATTATGGAAATTGAATTAGGGGATGAATAAAATATTAGGTTAAACCCTAATGAGTCTAGTTTTACATAGAATAAATGGTATATGCAATCGAAATTTATATTATGAGATATTTAAATTGTTGTGAGACAGAGTCTGAATGACTTTGTGATCCCCTGTTTCGATTTGAGAAAATTATTAAAAATTGTATAAAAATAATTATGGATTGTAATTTATATTATTAAAATCCTTAATGAGTCTATTCTATATAAAGACAGATTATAACATTATCCAAATTTTGTACTATGATAAAAATAATTTTTAGTGAAGAGAGGTCAGAACTGTTGGACAGCAAAATTGGGGAAACTTTAATCAATAAACTGTACTAATTGGCTAAACCAAAAATTTTAGAAATTTTATAGGGGAAAGGCATATGAGTCTAGTTTCAATGAAAATTAACAAAACTTAATTTGGAGTCTCGTAGCTCCAGATATAAGTGAATTAGTAACTGTAACTCGGTAAAATAGCTTAACCTGAACAAGAGTAAATTGTACAATTATGATGTTTTACCTTAAAAAAAACATGTGGGTAATTGCTTATTAACTTGATATGGACTTACTAAGCGTAAAGCTTACCCCTCCTCTCTACTTCTTCAGTTTTGGCAGGTCAGCTCGGGGTTGGAGATCATCGGAGGCAAAATCACACTATCAAGTTATCATTTTTGGGAGAATTAATTTAAATATTAGAAATATCAAGTGAGTGGAAAAGTTGGTTTGTGATATGTATTATTATTATGACTTTGACCATACGTATCAGTCTGCATTGAGTTATCGTATATGATCATGAGATGTGGTCCTTATCCATTATGGTTTGTAAGTTTAATTAATCATGCTGTGTCCTATGTTTTGATGTGATGATATAGTTAGCTTTGTTTGTTATTGCATGATTATGGATGTGTAAGTGCTCATTTATGCCACGTTATATGCCTTTAAACATGAGTGTATGCATGTGTTCAAAAAGTTTTGAATTAAATGAAATTTTATGGCCCGATTTTCGTCTATTGTATGGTTGAGTCTGGTAATGCCTCGTACCCTGTTCCGGCTTTGGATACGGGTAAGGGGTGTAACAATTACTTTGGCACCCTTATCACCAACGCAAGTCATGGAAGACCAGCAACATTTAAAACAATCCATGGAGCAAATGAAGGTAAAAGAAGAAATTAAAAGTGAAAAACAAAGAAAAGAAGAAAATTTGAGAGAAACTGTGAAGAAAATAGGAGCATTGAAAAAGAAAATGAAAAGGAAAAAAAAGTGAGTGAGAAAAAGAGTCTTCTAAACTAATCGTTGTCTTTATGACTCTTCAACAATTCAGGTTAATCGAAGTAAAGAATTTAATCTTCACTACCTTTCCGAGGAGAGAAGATTTGTGTTGACTGAAAACGGTAAAACCGATCATCATTCTTCTATTTCTAAAGGTAATCAAGGTATGATTTCTAAAAATTTCAAGGTATTCCTGTCCTCTTCGAGTGATGAAAACTTTGTTAATGTATTGGTTCTTGAAAATTACTTGGATCCTGCTGTGGTTAATTGTCCTACTTTGTTTGATGATAATACATTTGTTTTTAAAGATGGCAAGAGTCACTTTCAAAAAATGCGATGTTGGTGAATTGTTTGGTGAGTCAAAATTCAATCGGCCATTGCAAGGTTTAAATATGCAAGATCATGATTCATATGAATCCTCTTATTTGCCTGATTGTGATGAAAACTTGCATTATCTGATCCATTGCACGAATTCATTTTGCTTAAATGACAACTAGCGGATGCAATTTGAGATGGCCAAATGTCTTAAAACATGTGTGTCATTAGTCCATTTATGTGATAAGGCATCAACATATAAAAGGTTCTGTTCAATTGATTGTGAATATGATGTATGGAATCTGCCTTTTAAAATGAATCATGCCTGTTCAGATCGAAAGATACTAGGAGTAAGTACCTATTCGAATGATTTTCTCATGACTTTTGCATTGCTTCCTATGCTTTCAATGTTGCCGATCATAGAGATCCAATTTGAAAAGGTAAGACTCATTTATACTCCTGAATTTGGCAAAGGTTTACTTTGGGTTGAGAACTCGACACGAGTTTGTAAACTTTTAATTCGGTGTGCCTTAATCTTTTCCTTTATTGTGTTGATGACACATCAAAGTGGCTCATTCCTAACGATGAAGGGCTCGTGACTAATCTATCATCCTTTCAAGATGTGTGTTACATTCAGGTCTTTATAAAGTGTGACAGCAAAGGGCCTTGTATAGATGAACATTTTGTTGCGAGTAAGTGGCCCGACTTGAGACAAGTTGTTTCGAAGAGGGGAAGGATGATACGATCACGCCCGAGTGGCCTCCTGGACCATCTCTCTACCGTTGCTTGCAATCCATTGTGAGCTAAATTTGTTTGGATTTCAGCTCGTTCCAGGTCAATTGAGCTCATCTATAATTTTTATTTAATTGTGTTTTGCTGGAATAAATTAAATAAGTAGTTAAATTAGTTAAAGTCAGCTTAAATAATTAATGGTATTTTAATTTTTCTAATTCTGGACATTTTAAATGGGTTTACTTTTGTCTTAGTCAGCTCAAATTTATTAGCTAGTTAATTTGTCAAGTTTAGGACCGAATTCTTAAATTTGCTGCACATTTAATTTTTCCAGCCAATTTTTGCTAATTAATTTGCCCCAAGCTTCAGCCAAATTAAGACATTCCTAAACCTTGCATATTTAATTCGTCCTAGCTGAATACAAGGTTTAAATGTGTCTTTGAGCAGCCAAAAATTAATGTGTCTAAATTAATTAATGTGCTGAATGAATTTGTGTGTGCAGGTGCAAGCATGGGACGACATTAATAAGGAGCTGAAGCATTAAAGGACAGCATGCCTGGATAGATTTAATGAGCTACTAGTTGACAGATTTAATGAACTGCTGGTGGACGAATTTAATATGTCCCAACTCATTTAAGTGTGGTTTAAATTTGCAGTAGCATACATGCATGGATCGGCCTAGGGAAGAGCTGAATCAACTTCATTTATCAGCTGACTTTTTCGTGCATAGCAACAGCCATGAAGAATTCAATTTCCAGCTCCAGCCTTTAAAATCCTTTAAAGTGACACCTTGGGCATTCCACCAGCCATGCTTCTTCACTAAGATATCAGCTGAATATTGCTGCCCATTGAAGTATTCTAAGCTTATTTAAATGCCCCTTTGACTGTCCAGCTAACCAAAGCAGCACCTGGACTTATTCACTCATTTGGACGAATTTAATGAATCAAATCAGCTTCCAAAGCACTCAATTAATTGCCAGCTGAACAAAGCATTTTAGAAACCATCCATTGGTGTCTTTCATGGCCAAGAAGGTTTAAGGAAATTTCCTAAGCAAATCTGGAATTTTCTAGCTTAATTGGGAAGAAAACAAAAGGCTGTTTAGCTAGCTAAAGTTGTCTATTTGGCTAGCCTTCTAAAAACTATAAATAGCTAGCTCATTTCTTTGTTTAAAAACTTTTTTCAATTTGCATGAACTTATATCAATTTGTGAGATTTTCTCTTCTCTCAAATTTCGTTATTAGACTTGTTGGCTTATTTGTTTTGTCAGTAGCGTCAACCGAGTCTTGAACTTATCACTCCCAAACAAGTGTGGCGTTCAAAACCACCATACCTTCGGTTCTTACCTTTGATAGGTAATGGGTCAAGGTCTTTTCCTTCATTCACCAATCCCCCTTAGGCCAAATAAGTTCCGGGTCAACACTCTCTTTTAGTGTTGGTTTGACTTGAGCTTAAGACCGTTTTGCCATTTCCATCATTTTATCACAGGTCAGTTTTAATTTCCTTTTGAACAGAACCTATAGATAACCAAAGTTATCTATTTTTGAACCCTTATTTGATAACCCATCCCAACCTTAATCCATTTACAACTCAACTCCGCAAACCAAACGATATTTTCTTGTCAGACGATCGGGTATCATAACGACTCAACTCACTAAACCGAGGCGAGATTGTATCACATTTTTATTGAACATCACTTCAAACCTCACTATTCACTCACAAAGAAAAATAATATGGCACTCCACCCGTGTTTGCACTCTTTTACGACTTTTTTCTACACTCTAATGCACTCACTAACTCTTGTGCCTCTTCCCACTCGTTTCGCCTCTCAAATTTCATGGAAAACTCGATTACACTTATAAGCAAGCCTAGGGGTCAGCTTCAAAAAGGTTACAATGGTTGATGATATTGGTTTTGGTAGGCTGAAAGAAAATAAAAAAGGGGTGCTAAGTGTGGCATTTGGGTTTCAGTTTGATGGAGAAACAGTTTTGAAGATTAGGTAACTTATGAACACTTTTCAAACACTTTTTTTTATCTTCGAAATTTCTCTTTTTTTTGTTTTTTTTCAATTTCGTAACTTTTTTCAATAAAAATACATTCAACACTTGTACAATCACATTCACGAATATTTTTTTGAATTTTTTTCAAATACTTACTCTGGCAACTTCACGAACATTCGTACTCTACGATTTTAGCTAGCTCTGATACCAAATGATACGAACCCGCCTTAGTGATGATTCGAGTCGTTTATGTTGTCCAATCATAAAATGGAGAAGTATTGTTCTTTTGTTTAAGCAATGGATGGATTTGGCTAAGTAAGTGTTTTTTGGGAAACAAAAAGGGTTCAAAAGGCTAAGGGAATGATGGTGAAAGTGGTTAACAAAGAAAAAAATAGTTAAGGTGTTGGATAGGATGAATAGATGAACTTATGGACAAGAATGAACCAAAACAATGTAGAGTATTGACCTGATACTTATAAGTCCCTTAAGGTGGACTGGACTCGTTACCTAAAAAGGTGATGTAAGCACGCCCGAGGGTTCAACAACTTTGAACCAAGACCCTATCAAGCTTCCAAAATGCCCAATGACCCGAGTTGATGGGATCCGACTCGATTGATTGAGTCGATTCACTTGATTGCCCGATCGTCGACGAGAAGTTTGTTTGAATTTGTAGATAGATGGAGTTAGATGATTTTTTTGTAGCGGAAGTTGAGAAAATGGGTTCAAAAGATGGTTTGGATAGATGTTTGATAGGCTCGGTGAAATAAAGAAATATTGTTTATAATTTAATAGTTAAAATGGAATGGAAAAATAGAACTCAAGCGAAGAACGATTCAATACTATATGAAGTATTGCCCCAGGACTTATATTGCTCAAGGTGGATTAAATGGATTGTCGAAGATGGACCTTGACCTGTTACCTATAGAGATGTAGGAACCAAAGGTATAAAAAGGTGGATGAACACCACACCAGGATGGTGATAAGTTCAAGAAGTCGGGTTGACGCCACTAGCGAGCTAGATAAGTCAGAACGAGACTCGTACGAAATAGGATAGGAGGAAACCTCACAATCAAGTTTTCAATAATCAAATTCTGTAACCTTTTACAATAAACAAAATAAACTATTTATAGGCTCTCTAATGCCTATTAAAATTCAGCTACTAATGTGTTCACACAACAATTAAAAATGTTCACACTTCAAGCATTAAATCTCTGTTCATGGATAGTGTAAGTTCATGCATGGTTGAATAATCATGTTTCTTCCCAAAACCCGTTCATGCATGCTTAACCAATAAGAAAGCTTCCTTGTTCCATGAATGTGCATCTTCAATTCATATCCAACCCCTCTTGGACGAATGCTAGGTGCATGGGTCATGCATCTCTCTTAATTAAAACTTTAATGATGGGCTGGTTCATGAATGGAAGCATGTACCTTGTAAATTCGTTCTCCCCTTTGTACATGCACATTATACATTCAATGTGATGAATTAAGGTAATATTCCCTCCCTTTGGACGTTCATGAATCCACCCATACACATGTATAGGAGCTGATTGGTCAAATTGAGGTGTGAATGGCTTAGATGCTGCCTTGGGAATACGATCAGCCAAGCTTGTGCTTTAAGTTGCTGGACACCTTTTGGCCAAATAGGTGCCTTGGGGAGCCAAATGGATCAGCCACCATTCATTGAAAGAGGCCTTACATGCACCGTCCCATACATTGAACCTATCATGCATGAACCTTGTTTAATTACTCTCCAAATTCAGTTCACCTACAAAAACACATGAACCAAAATCAAATCACATAAAATTCAGCTGAACAAACATTAATATAATTTAGACACACTAATTAAACATAAATTAAATTAGACAAATTTAATAAAGTCTTAACAAGACATATTAAATTCGACCAAGACACATTTAAAACATGTAATAAGTCAAAACATAATTATGAGCTGTAGTAATTTAAGCTAAATTAATAAATTACTTAATTTATTCAGACATTAAAATAAATAAGTTGAAATAAACTTAAGCCAAGCTCAAACGAGCTAAAGTAAGCTAAATTGAGCTCAAACGAGCTAAATTAAGCTCATGTGAGCTAAATCGAGCTGGGAAAAACTAAGATTGAGCTTGTTGAGCTGAGATTGAGCTTCATCTTGCACTTGGGGCCCTCGTGTTTTAGGCCAATCATGATAGCAACGAGTGGTGCCACAACATGATGCGATTGAGATCACATTATACCCTCCCTCTTGAAGATGATTTGTCCTCAAATCGGGCCACTTGCTCGCGAAAAATTTTTCGAGATCACAAGCCCTTTTGTTCATGATCCGAAAAGTATTGTTTTTAAAACTCCAGGAACCACAAATGGTTTGAAAAGAAAATGATTTAGTTCCATGCCCTCCCTCTTTAGGAGGAAACCATTCCAAAGTGTCACCTACATAGAAATGGAACGAATTAGTGACACTAAAATTTATAAACTCAAACGATCTTTTCAGAATCTTATTCAAAATTAGAATGCATAATCCAATGCCGGGATCAAATGTAGAAGTGGATCTTACCTGTTCACAATGGTTTTCCATACTTGGTAATAAAGGATGCATCAGAATCAAATCAAATTTATAATCAAAATTTATCAAGGAGTCCTCTAAATGATCATGTAATCTAAGTTCCACTTGATCAATCTTACTTAAACATGCAGAATTTATATAGCAAGGCAGATTTGAGACACCATCTTCAAATTCAAATGCACTAACCATTTTACATGCCATCGTCTTATCACATATTCGGATCAAAAGAAAATTAAACAAGCATGCCTTTAAACATTCATATGTCTTGATTCTGTTAAACAAAAATAAACAACATTCTCTACAATCAAAAATTTGATTTTGTCTTAACAAGCCAACAAGATTCACACGTCTCGTTTTCAAACTTAGTGACAAAGCATCATACAAGCAACGATTGTTTACTTGGTCATTCAAACAAAATTTACAATGCTTGCCTTCTCTCAAAGATGAACCAGAATAGCGAACTCCAGGGTTGAACACACGATATTGTTCACTCGTTCCAAAATGCAGTGTGAATTTCTTAATTACCAACAATTCACACAAGTGGAACAAAAAGAATTTGAGCATGCATATGTTCAAACATTCATACATCGTAAATCTCATTCGAATAGACTTGTTCAAACATGGGGAATTTACGCAAAAAAATAGAAAATTCAAATTATCACCACACACAAGTAGACTAGGCGTTTCACATGCCAACTTTTTATCACAAGAGTTCAAAATTTGTTTGTGCGGATTTATTCGTACTTCAGTAAAATTCTTGCCAATACCATACTCATCAATAGGAAAACACTTCTTACCACTATGGAAAGTGTAATCACCATCATTCAGAATATGATAATCAAACAAATCGAACTTTGTATGTGAATAATCTTTATCGCACACTATCACACTTTGTTCATGCTGATCTAATCGAATGCCTTCAATAAAATTGCCAGCAACAAACTTATCATAGAAAAAACTTTTCAAAGCACTAGTTGAAACAAAATCATAAATAATAGATGAACGAAAATTAACCAATTCAGTGGGGAAAACCCTTTCGCAAAAACAATTTTCAGCAATCTTGTCATAAACATGTGAGTAAATGAGTTGAAACTCGCTCAACAAGGAACCCTTACCTTACTTTACCATTGGAAATGTGACAATCATTTTTATCTTCCAACTTACCTCTTTCAATCAATTGAAAACGTCTCTCGGTAGAAAGGTAATGAAGTTGGAACCAATCCGTGGATGGAATCTTGCAAACCTGAAACAAAGAAAAATCACAAGGTAATTTCGAAAGGGGGTTAGCAAAAGAATTCCTCTCTTTTTCGTGATTACTCACTTCACTCGTTTCTTTTACAGACTCTCTTTCTTTTTCACTTGATTTCTTTTCAAGCTCTCTTTCAATTTCTTTATTTGCTTTTTCTTTTTCAATTTTTTTCATTCTCAATTTCTTTTTCAATTTTCTTTTCTTCATTTTCTTTTTCTCTCACTTTTTCGATTTCTTTTTCAATCTCTTTCTCCTTTTCTCGCTCAATGGATTGCTTCATTTTGAATTGGTCTTCTTGCACTTGTTCCGGTGTGAGCGGCGCTAAAGTGATTTTCCTTCCTTGATGCTTGAAGGAATACCTATTGGTACGTTCATCGTGAATGACCTTGCGATCCGATTGCCATGGTTCTCCTAGCAACAAATGGCAGACTTGAATAGGCACAACATCACAAAGGACTTCGTCTTGGTATCTTCCGATGGAAAATGCAACACGCACTTGTTGAGTAACTTCAAATTTGCCTTCAACACCAAGTCCTTGCAGTTGGTAGGGTCGTGGATGCTTGGTAGTGGCCAAGCCAAGTTTTTTACCGTTCGAATACTAGCCATGTTTGACCTACTTCCACCATCAATAATGAGGCAACAAACTTTATCGTGGACATAGCAACGCGTGTGAAACATATCTTCACATTGTGGTTCATTTTCCAATCTTTGAAGGATTGCACTAATCTTGATGTCAACGATAGTAGATGATGTGATCCGGCCCAGGTTAATCGAGTCGTTTCACAAAGTTGCCCGATCGTCTACGAGGAGTAGTTCGAGTTGTCAAAATTGGTTGATTTAGGCTAAGGGTTGCAGAAGCTTTGAGAGGGTTTAGATGAGTGGTTTGGTGTTGATAAATTCGGTTTAGAATAGAAACAAGGTAGGTTAGAAAAAGGTAATTGA
This sequence comes from Gossypium hirsutum, assembly GCF_007990345.1. Lineage (NCBI taxonomy): Eukaryota > Viridiplantae > Streptophyta > Magnoliopsida > Malvales > Malvaceae > Gossypium > Gossypium hirsutum. The sequence continues at coordinate 72,506,079 of NC_053434.1, read as the reverse complement.
TGGAGATGGAAAATAAAACTTAAACGTCAAGAATGTTCAATACTAAAAAGTATTGCCCGAGTCTTATATTGCTCAAGGTGGATTAAATGGATTGTCGAAGATGGACCTTGACCCGTTACCTATAGAGAGGTAGGAACCAAAGGTATAAAAAGGTGGATGAACGCCAAACCAGGATGGTGATAAGTTCAAGAAGTCGGGTTGACGCCACTAGCGAGCTAGATAAGTCAGAACGAGACTCGTACGAAATAGGATAGGAGGAAACCTCACAATCAAGTTTTCAATAATCAAATTCTGTAACCTTTTACAATAAACAAGTAAGCTATTTATAAGCCTAAAATGCCTATTGATATTCGGCATCTATGTTGTTCACACTAACTTAAATTCTGTTCACACAGGTATTTAACATGTTCACACAAATAGCATTAAAATCTAGTTCATGCTTGAAGATGGTACATGAATTGGCTGAACCATCATGATGCTTCACTTGATGCATTCATGCATCCTTAGCCTTGAAGAATCTCCATAATTCCATGAATGTGCAGCTCTTTAATGATCCTACATCTCCCTTGGCTGAATGAGGCATTAATGTGCCTAAAATACTTGAATGGTCATCTTGAAAATGCATGAATCATGCATGAAACGTCCCATGTATTTCCCCCCCCATAAATATGATCCATGAATCTTCAAATACATGAACTTTCAGCAACTCCCTCTTGCATGAACGTCCCAAATGCATGTGCTCCTTTAAATGCCATCCATTGAACCTCAATTGTGCATGCACACTCCCATACATTGAACCTATCATGCATGAACCTTGTTTAATTACTCTCCAAATTCAGCTCACCTACAAAAACACATGAACCAAAATTAAATCACATAAAATTCAGCTGAACAAACATTAATATAATTTAGACACACTAATTAAACATAAATTAAATTAGACAAATTTAATAAAGTCTTAACAAGACATATTAAATTCGGCCAAGACACATTTAAAACATGTAATAAGTCAAAACATAATTATGAGCTGTAGTAATTTAAGCTAAATTAATAAATTACTTAATTTATTCAGACATTAAAATAAATGAGTTGAAATAAACTTAAGCCAAGCTCAAACGAGCTAAAGTAAGCTAAATTAAGCTCATGTGAGCTAAATCGAGCTGGGAAAAGCTAAGATTGAGCTTGTTGAGCTGAGATTGAGCTTCATCTTGCACTTGGGGCCCTCGTGTTTAGGCCAATCATGATAGCAACGAGTGGTGCCACAACATGATGCGATTGAGATCACATCAGTAGATGTTAAATCTTCTTTATTTTTGTCGAATTTTCGAAATTCAGATCGCATTATCCTTTGCATTTCTTGTCTCCACATTTGGAATTCAAATTCAGAAAATTCTTCAGGCATGCTTCAACAAAATATTAGAAAACAAAAGTTAAATTAGAAAGAAAAATAATTCTCACCACAAATCTCTCAAGTTCGCTCAAAAAGAAAAATTCACTCACTCGTGTTTGAACTCTCTTTTAGGCTTTTTTTCAAATGAACTTACGCTCTCTTGCCTTTTACCACTCGACCTCGTCTCACAAATTCGTAATTCGTCTCGATAGACTTAATTTGCTGCTTGAGGGTCGGTTTCAAAATGGGTTACAAGGGATAATGTCGGGTGTAGGGTAGGCTGAATAAAGAAGAAAATTGGTTTAAAATGTGGCGTTGGGATGGGTAAATAATGGTAGGAAGGGAAACTTGATGATCGGAGTAACAAGTGATAATGATAAAAACTCGCAAGACTTTTCACTTTTTTTTCTTTTTTTTTTAGCTCGATTTTTTTTGTCACTTCTTTTTTTTAATTTTTTTTTCGAATTTCTTCTTCTTTTTTTTAAATCCAATACAATAGTAAACTAAATACAAGGAAGAAAAAAATTAAATTAAATTCCAACAATTTTTTTTGATTTTTTTGACTTTTTTTTATGTTACGAACCTACTCCGAGCTTGATACGAATGTCGGTACTCCTTGTTTTAGTAGCTCTGATACCAAATGATGTGATCCGGCTTGGTTGATTGAGTCGATTCACTTGATTGCCCGATCGTCGACGAGAAGTTTGTTCGAATTTGTAGATAGATGGAGTTAGATGATTTTTTTATAGCGAAAGTTGAGAAAATGGGTTCAAAAGATGGTTTGGATAGATGTTTGATAGGCTCGGTGAAATAAAGAAATATTGTTTATAATTTAATAGTTAAAATGGAATGGAAAAATAGAACTCAAGCGAAGAACGATTCAATACTATATGAAGTATTGCCCCAGGACTTATATTGCTCAAGGTGGATTAAATGGATTGTCGAAGATGGACCTTGACCCGTTACCTATAGAGAGGTAGGAACCAAAGGTATAAAAAGGTGGATGAATGCCACACCAGGATGGTGATAAGTTCAAGAAGTCGGGTTGACGCCACTAGCGAGCTAGATAAGTCAGAACGAGACTCGTACGAAATAGGATAGGAGGAAACCTCACAATCAAGTTTTCAATAATCAAATTCTGTAACCTTTTACAATAAACAAAATAAACTATTTATAGGCTCTCTAATGCCTATTAAAATTCAGCTACTAATGTGTTCACACAACAATTAAAAATGTTCACACTTCAAGCATTAAATCTCTGTTCATGGATAGTGTAAGTTCATGCATGGTTGAATAATCATGTTTCTTCCCAAAACCCGTTCATGCATGCTTAACCAATAAGAAAGCTTCCTTGTTCCATGAATGTGCATCTTCAATTCATATCCAACCCCTCTTGGACGAATGCTAGGTGCATGGGTCATGCATCTCTCTTAATTAAAACTTTAATGATGGGCTGGTTCATGAATGGAAGCATGTACCTTGTAAATTCGTTCTCCCCTTTGTACATGCACATTATACATTCAATATGATGAATTAAGGTAATACTCCCTCCCTTTGGACGTTCATGAATCCACCTATACACATGTATAGGAGCTGATTGGTCAAATTGAGGTGTGAATGGCTTAGATGCTGCCTTGGGAATACGATCGGCCAAGCTTGTGCTTTAAGTTGCTGGACACCTTTTGGCCAAATAGGTGCCTTGGGGAGCCAAATGGATCAGCCACCATTCATTGAAAGAGGCCTTACATGCACCGTCCCATACATTGAACCTATCATGCATGAACCTTGTTTAATTACTCTCCAAATTCAGCTCACCTACAAAAACACATGAACCAAAATTAAATCACATAAAATTCAGCTGAAAAAACATTAATATAATTTAGACACACTAATTAAACATAAATTAAATTAGACAAATTTAATAAAGTCTTAACAAGACATATTAAATTCGGCCAAGACACATTTAAAACATGTAATAAGTCAAAACATAATTATGAGCTGTAGTAATTTAAGCTAAATTAATAAATTACTTAATTTATTCAGACATTAAAATAAATAAGTTGAAATAAACTTAAGCCAAGCTCAAACGAGCTAAAGTAAGCTAAATTGAGCTCAAACGAGCTAAATTAAGCTCATGTGAGCTAAATCGAGCTGGGAAAAACTAAGATTGAGCTTGTTGAGCTGAGATTGAGCTTCATCTTGCACTTGGGGCCCTCGTGTTTTAGGCCAATCATGATAGCAACGAGTGGTGCCACAACATGATGCGATTGAGATCACATCACGAGTGATACGTTCACGCCTGAGCGCCCTCCTGGACCAGCTTTTTATTGTTGCTTGCAATCCTTTGCGAGCTGAATTAGTTTGAATTTCAGCTCGTTTCAGCTCAATTGAGCTTCTTTTTATTTTTCCAGCTTTGTATTTAATTGATTAAATAAATTACATGTTATTTTAGCTCAAATAATTATTAAGCTTTTAATTTGTCTAAAAATCAAAACATGCTTTTAATTTTGTCTTGCTACAGCAATTTAGTGTGTCTATGTTCTGGACAACTTTAATTTAAGTTTAAATGTTTCTTAAGCTATTTAATTTGTCCAAATACATTTGGCATTAATAGGTCATAAGTAATTAAATTTGTCCTGATTACTACAGCCATTTAAGTTGTCCTTAGTTTATTTAATTTGTCTTAGCTCCTACAACTCTTGAAAGTGTCCTTTGCTTATTTAATGTGCCTTTACCGAATTTTGTTGTTGTTTACCATTCAGCTGAATTCAGCTAGGTACATGGACGGCATTAAAAGGGAGCTTTTAAGCTGAATTAAATTCAACAGTTGACTTCTCTTCTCCAAGGGGCTGCTCATGAATAGTAATGACAGAGGGGTGTTCACACAAGACCATTCAGCTCACAAAACATTTTCACACCATGAGAGCTATTCATTTTCGTCCATTCACACCTAGAGGCTATTTGAGATCAAGTGTTCACACCAACTGGGCTGGTCGTACGTCACATTTCCATTAAAAATGGCTGTTGCATTTTCAGCTTCCCAAGAAAGGAATAAACACATTCATATTGTTAGAGAAGTTCCATTCACATTTGTGCCCTTTCAGTTCTATGTTTTCACACACAAAGGACCACTCATATTCGGCCTTTCAAACCCTTTGGCTATTGGAGTGTACAAGAGGCTGTTAAGCTATTCAGGGTTGTTCAATCAATCAAGGCAGCTCATTAAAAGGCTTTCACACCTTTGGATGAATTTAGTCAGCTTGTTTCAGCTCCAACAATGCTCCAATTTATTAAGCTAACTTGGGGAACACCATGGGACGTTTTTGAAGCTTCATGGCACCTACACGGAAGTTGCTGGGAAGCTTCAAGGAAATTTCATAAACAATTCTGAAATTTTCTAGCTTAATTAAAGCTAAAATCAAATGGCCAATCAGCTCCTCAATGTCTATTCGGCTAGCCATTTTGTTTAGCTATAAATATCGGTTCATTTCAGCTTGTAAAAAAACTTTTGACATTTTTTTATTAATAAAACTTTGTTTCTGTGAGGATTACTTCCTCTCATATCTCGTACAAGTTTCGAAGACTTATCTAGTTGTGCTAGTGGTGTCTACCGAGCTTATTTTAGAACTTATCACCGTATTGGTGTGGCGTTCTCCTATCCAGCTATTCCATCCATCACCTTAAACAATATAGGAACCGAGGGTCAACTCCTTAGTGTTGAATCGCTCCTAAAGTTTAAGTTCATTTTTCCATCTCCATATTCTTTTTCTATTTCCTTGTTATCCCAAACTGAGCCATCGTATATCCCCTATCTTTATTTCTCCCTAGCCGAACCTACCATCATAAAATTAGCCATTTTGAACCCCATTTCGTTACTATTAAGCTTACTAAGCCAATTCCAATAATTAGTCTATTCTTGAGAACGACTCTTCTCAAAGATGATCGGGCAACCTTTGTGAATTTGACTCTTTCAACTGAGTCGAATCACATCATTTGGTATCAGAGCTTGTAAATCGAGAAGCGCCGACATTCGTATCAAGTCCGTAGTAGGTTTGTTGTAAAAAAAAGTTTCGAATTAAAAAAAATCAAGTTGTACTTTAGTTTTTCATATTGTAATCAACAAGTATTAGTAAAATAAAAAAAAGAAAAAAATATGAAATTATAAAAAAATTCGAATATATATATAAAAAAGAGTGTGAAGTGTTGAAGTCTTTTCTTTTGCTGTTCATATCATTTATTCTCGATCTCCAAGTGTTGTTCTACCATCTTTTACCCCCCAACGCCACACTACACCGAAAAAATTTTCTTTTAGCCTACCCTTACACCATTACATCTTATCCCTTGTAACCAATATGAAGCTGACCCCAAGCATCAAGACAAGTCCTAAGAAATGAAATACGAGGTTACAAGAGCAAGTATGAGTGGTAAAAGGCATAGAGTGTGGGAGGGCATATTAGAGTGCTGAAAAAAAGCCTTAAAACGAGTGAAACATGAGTGTGAGTGAACATTCATTATTTCTTTCCAAGTGAATTAGTGAGGCTTGTAGTGAGGTTTCCAAATCCTATGTCACGAAGTCCCGAAAGAAACATGGCAGAAAGAGAACCTGTTCGGAGTGTGCTAGATTTGAACTTACAAGCCCTGCTTCGTAAAGTTGATCAGTTGTTTGATCAGAAGTTGGAACCGATACAAGAACAACTCAATCAAGTGGAAGGAAGAGGCCAACATGCAAGGTGATGTGATCCGACTTAGGTGATAGAGTCAAATTCACGTAGTTGCCCGATCGTAAACAAGAAGAGTTGTTCGTGCCTCCATCTAGGAAGTAGAAGTGAATGGATTGGTTAAATTAAGCGGAAGGGTTTCAAGTAAGTGTAGGAATAGTGATTAAGTGTAGGAATAGTGATAGGTTCGGCTAAGGATAGCAAAGATGGATGTTGGATAGATGGTACGGGTTGGTGATAATAAGAAAGAAATTCAAAGATGGGAATGAAAACGAACTTAACGTCAAGAATGATTTAACACTAAAAAGTGTCACCCTGATTCCTATTTGTTAAGGTGAAAGGATGGAATAGAAGATAGGTGTACGCCACACCAAGAATGGTGATAAGTTCAAACAAGATAGGTAAACGCCACTAGCACAAACTAGATAAGTCTTCGAAACTTGTACGAGATATGAGAGGAAGCAACCTCACAAGAACAATGTTCATTCAATAATTTGGCAAAAGTCCTTTTACAAAGAAATAAACAAACTATTTATAGTCTAACAAGTGATAGCCGAATGGTCAAGTTAACTAGCTTAAAGGCTAAGTAATTTAGCTAAGAATGCACTAGAATATTCTAGAATAAATCACTAAAGGGTTAAGTCCACATTCGGCTGATTGGAACTTCAATGGGCAGCTTCATGGTTAAGCAAAATTGACTCGGATGAATGTGAATGAATGGTAGCTCAATAACTTGTCTAAATTTGTCCATGGATTGATTTGAGCATTAAAGAAGTGTCTTTTGGCCGAGTAGACACCTAGGGAAGTCATTTGGGCAGCAAACGATTCATGTATCAAGAACTAGATGCATTCTCCCATTTGTTGTAGCTTGTTGTCCATGCATCTTCTCTTAGGCTTCATTCATGAATTGAATTTAGAAATTAATTTGCAGCTACCCTTTGGCTGAAAAAGCACTTAGGAACACCAATGGTTCATCCACATACATTGGGCCATGCATGGAACTAGAAGGGGGACTTGAATCTGGTCGTACATGAACATTCATTAAATGCTTTCCATTCATGCATGTGTGACGTCCAAAGTGAATGTATCTTCATGGATTCGTTGTTTCATCCATGTGGGAATGTATGGCATTAATCCATATACATGTATCCAAGCTGTCCATGAATATGAACTTAATTCCTCCAAACATTGAACCGAAACATGCATGAATTTCCCAATGCATTGAACTTGTTCGTACATGCACCTAGCTTTTAATGTACCTCCATAATCGGCTGAACCTACAAAGACATGAACACATTTAATTATATCATTTAATCATAATTAAATAGCAACTAACAACTTAACTAATTAGGACAAATTAAATTAAAATTAACTAGCTTATTAATTCAGCTAGCTCAAACTAAATGAAAACATTTAATGAACTTATTTGAGCTAGGATTTTCATTATTGAGCTATAGCAAACTAATTAGCATAAAACTTAAACTTAGTTTAATTTATTGAAATAAAGAACGAGCTAAAAGTAAGCTCGGTTGAGCTGAAATGATATGAACCGCATCAGGGAGAGTTGAGTCGTATGCGAGTTTACCCGATCGTCTACGAGAAAGTATCGTTTGGTTTGTTCAAAAAGGATGTTTCTAAATAAATTATGCGGAAGCTATTCAAGGGGTTCAAAGAAAGGGTTTAAAATATGAATATTAAGGTTCGGTTTGAAGTAAATGAAAGAATGGAAAGAAGGAACTCAAAAGCAAGCACGAACCAATACTAGAGAGTATTGACCCAATTGCTTATAGGCTTTCAAGGTGGAGAATGAAAGTGATAAAACCTTGACCCGCTACTTAGCAAAGTAGGAACCTCGGTATAAGGGTGAAAGAAACAGGGTTGACGCCACTACTAGGTAGATAAGTCAACAAAGTCTCAAACAAAGTTTAGAGAAGAAAATTCTCACAAGATTAAATTCAATAAAAATTTTGGCAAAAAGTTTTTTTACAATTGAAAGAAAACAAATACTTATAGGCACATAGATGACCATTCAAATTTGGCATCTAGGTGTTCACACAATAATAAAAACGTTCACACTAATGTATTAAAATAGTTCATAAATTCGGCAGATTCATGAACTAGTTGAATGGACACTTTCTTCCCCCTAAGTGTGTGCATGAATGCTTAATCATAAAGAAAGGCTTCAAGTGACTTGTATGTGCACCAAAGGTTGCATTCATCTCCTTGGGACGTTCATGCACTTGTATGGAACATGTATCCTCATAATTAAACTCTTTAATAGCATGTAGGTTCATAAATGGCAGCATGAACCTAGTAAATTCGTTCTCCCCTTTGTGCATACACTTAATTCAATCAATGTGTTGAATTATTGAGTTAATTCCTTCCTTTGGACGTTCTTGAACCCATCCATGCATGTGTAGTAGCTTATAGGTCAATTCAAAGTGTGAACAGCTACTTCTTGGCCGAATAAGTGCCTTGGAAAGTTAGGAGACAGCCACCATACATGCACTTAAGCCATTCATGCATTCTATCATCCCATGCATTTGATCCATTCATGGACTAGCCTTTAATGTCCATACATGCATTCGACACATGCATGAATTTGTAGAAACATTGCATCTAGCCGTACATGCACCAGCATTTAATACTTCTTCATTCATGAGTGTGGAATGCCCAAAAGAGATGTTTCTTCATCCATACATTGTACTGTCCAAAGGAATGTACCTACATGAAATAAACAAGTCATTAAGACATCTCATGAACACTCATAAATTCGGCATAATGTGAACACATTAATGTCATGAATTAATTCGGCTATGTGAACATAATCAATTTATATAATGACAATGACATATTAATAACAAATATTAATATAAGACAAGTTTAATGCTTAAATGAATATGTGCAAATTTTATTTAATGCATTAAAGACGAAACCGAGTTAAACTAAAATGAGCTAAGCTTTAGCTCGTGAGCTAAAGTTGAGCTGAGATTAAACTCCTAATACGATCACGGCTTCCCATAAGCCAAGTCCAAGCCGAGATCCGATGGTGCTACCTCAAGGGCCGATCACAAGGGCTCGTGCAAAACAATTTAAAGAAGCTGTTATAGCTTTAGTTCAGCATGTGTGGGATGATGTCAATGCTAGACCTATCAAACCAGTTAGTGGCCATTTTGGAAATCCATGCCGAACTTTTCTACAAGTTCATTTCAGCTCACCAAGCTCACCTTCAGTTCAAGTTAGCTCCCATGTAGCTCCACACCAGCTCATTAGCTCGGGACCAGCTCATTATCAGCTCACGAGTTTAGGCCCAGTTCGGGTTTAACTCATGAATTAACCATCAGCTCATGGAGTTCACTTTGAATTCATTTGACTACTATTGACTTTTTAATTAATAAGTTCAATAATTAGTTAATTAATATCCTACAATTAAATTTAGTTCACATTAGTTATATTAAGTATGTCTTAAAAGTGTTTATTGATGATAATTAAATTTGTCATAACCGAATTTAATGTTGATATTTGTGTTCACATTAGTTTGAATTAATTACTTTCACATTTCTTGTAGGAACGCAATGGACATATGGAGATTAAAAGCAAGCATGAATTTTGAAGGTGCATGGACGGTTGGGGGGCTTGAATCTCTTAGGTGCATGTTCGGCCAAGTGCATGTATGACCATATTAAATGTCTTTAAGGTTCATGAATGTTTCCATTCATGTATGGTGTGCTATCTCTTCATTCTCCAAGGTGACCATTCGGCCAAAGGGCACTCACACATGCATGAAGATAGCTTGGCCAATTAGCTTCCCCATGACTCTCCTTAATTCGTTCACACCTATGTTCACATGTGATAGAGGGTTGCGCGCGGACCAAGATTGAGTTGCCAAGTCACGAGAAACTCCTACGAAAGCTCTAAACGAACAGATCTAAAATCAAACAAAGAACGAGATTAAATCTGGAAAATTAAAACCTGGAATAAGAACCCTAAAAATTAGCAAGATCTAATCAAGGAACGAAACACTTATGAAAGAGGTTTCTTGAAACCAAGAACACGAAATTGATTCCCAAGAATGAACTCCCACAAGCCGAATCTGTCAAAGAACACCAAATCAGCAAGCAAATTAGATCGACCAGAATTTCTTGAAACAAATTAGGGTTTATGCGTCAATGAGAAAGAAAGAAATTGAAGGCATAAAAAGGCTATTGAGGCTGAGAAAGCGAGGGTAATCTGCTCAACTGACCACCACGAAAGTTTCCCCTAAGTTTCCACAACCAAATTCACCCAAGAAGAATAAGTGTGCATTCGGCAAGAACCCAAGAATTTGGGGATTTAGGGCTGATTGTCGAACTCCAGCAAAAAGTGAAATTGATCAATTCTTTAAGATAAACGAGGGCTGGAAATACAAATAAAACAGCAAATAGATTAGAATTAAGATTCGGCACAAGTAGAATTAAATAAAAGAAATTGAACAGTAAAAATTAAAGGATAAGTCCTAAAGATCCTTGAAATCCTGAAAGATTTCACAAATCTCTTCAAACGGCTCTAATCTCCCCTCCAAAGAATATCGATGGCAAGAAGAAGGTTGAAGATGGCTCCCACAATCAAAAGATTGTTAAAACAACTTCTAAAGAAAACTCAAGAGAGAATTCTTGGAGAAAACCCCAAAGAAAATTCTGCACTCAACAAATCTGAAATTTGATAGAAAAAATAATAATAAGATGTTTTTACAAAGGGTGGCTGGCTAATGCTTATATAGGCCTCCAACAAATCCTAATCTCACAAGTAACTAATAAAAAATTAAACCTAATTAATAAAATAACAAGGTAAATTCGGCCATGCACTTATATGGGCTGTTTTGGGCTGAATTTTACATGTAATGCTCCTAAAGATTAAAAAAATTAAATTAAACAAGTAAGATGTTTACAAATTGGGCCCTTTGACATTTTGGCCTGATTTTCAATTAAGTATGAAGAAATTTCTTGATTGGGCTGGGAATTTGCTTATTGGGCCTCGCCTTTAAGAATTTGGGCTTGTGATCCATCTCCTACCAAAATTGGGTTGTTGACGCTCGTAATGGAGATCCAACGCGCTTTGGCTGCAAGATTCGGTTTCTTGGACCAAGATTTCCAAGATTTGAAATCTTGATTTTCTTGATTCTTGAAATTGCTCCGAACAGCAAAATTGGGCCAAGATTCGATATCTTGATTTTCTTGAAAACAAGAAAGTGAATCTTGATTTTCTTGATTTGAGCCCATCACCTTCGTAAGCTTGGGTTGGGCCTTTGTGACTCGTATCAACATGGCAAGACCATTCGGTTCACCTTGTTCACACTAGAAGACTCTTCAACATTCGGTTTCACACACATGATGGCCGAGTGTCCACAATTAATTCATACTTTTTGGCCAAACATTGCTTCATTTAACAAGGTTGGCCGAATCTACAAGTGATCATTGGATATCATGCATTCACTTTGAGTTTTCTTAAGCATGAAGATGCATTTATCCACCATTCCCAAAACCGAATCTGGTCATGCATATTAAGAGTTATTTTTCTAGAATTTTCTTTTAATTAATGTGTAAGTATGAAAGGCCATTCGGCTACCTAGACTTAGGCTTATAAATACTTGTTCAATTTCCATGTAAAGGACTTTTGAAACTTATGTTAATGTTATGCTGCCGAAATTGTGAGGCATACTTTTCTTATATTTTGTTCAAAGATTCGTTTGGCGTTCCTAGTGTTCTAGTTGTGTCAACCGTGTTCTTTGTCGTACCCGAACTTATCAGTATTCATAGTGTGGCGTTCAACATACCGAGGTTCCTATCTTGTTAGATAGTGGGTCGAGGTTTCCTTTACCAAACCTATAACCGAACTCAAAAAGCTTAATCAACGGGTCGATACCATTTTGGTATTGGTTCTTGAAAGTACCTTTAGTAGTTCAAACCCGTTCTCTTCTTTACCTAATCGAACCTAAACCGACCGATTTGTTCATACCATTTTGTTCCTACCCTTTCGTTCCTACCATTCCATTCGTACCCCTCTTTCTACTCTGACTATACCTTCAACTCAACTAATCCTAACGTAAATTCTCGTAGACGATCGGGCAATCTACATACGACTCGACTCTTCCCGAGACGATTCGTATCATCTGGTATCAGAGCTACCTAAAACGAGAAGCTTAGACGTCCGAAGCGGAGCATTCCCGAGGGAGGTTCAGAAAAAAAAAAAGTATAGAAAAAAATTTTGTATACCGAAGTTTGCTCATTTTGATTAGTTTGTTATTGTTGCTATAAAAACAAAAATCTACGCAGCCGAAAAAAAACTCGTGTACAAAAGTGTTTTTATTGTATTTAGTTTGTCGATATAGTACAACAAAAAAAGTTATACAAGTTAAAAAAAATAAAAAAAAAATTCGAAAAAAATAAAAAAAATCGAAAAAAGTGATTTATGCAATTCAATTGTTATTTGATCGTCAAGCTTTGATCTTATATAGTTCCCGACCCTTCTTCTATTCTACTCTCCCTAATTCACCACATTTTTTACCCAATTCCCTATTCTTTCAGCCTACCCTATATCGAATACATCAATCACTTGTTATCCCTTTTGAACCGACCACCTAGACCAAGTACCGAGCCTTAACGAATCTGCTTACGAAATTACGAGAAAAGTCAAGAGAGGTAAAAGGCAAGAGAGCGTGAGCGCATTCGAGGGGAGGTAAAAGCCGAACTAAGAGTGTAAACACGAGTGTGAGTGTCATCAAGCTTCTTTCTTTCTGAGCGGATTGAGAGGATTTGTTTGTGAGGCTATCTTAAACGAATAGATGTCCCAAAATAGTGGACAAAACATGGAAGAACAACAAGGGCGACAACTCGTCAGAAACGTTCTAGATTTGCAAATGCAAGCCCTTTTGCGTGAGATGGAACGATTACTTGATTGAAGGCTTAATCCTCTTGAAGATCGACTCTACCAAGTCGAGGCCCAAAGACAACGCGATGAATATCCTAAAGTTGCTAGGCAAAGACGTGAAGGGCCCGATCAACGACGAAGACAACCAAGGGTTCAAGATGATGTTGTTAATGAAAATAGTGAAGATGAAAGCGATCACGGGTCTAACATAAGCCTAGAAAGGAGACATCCTCGAAATCGTGGACAAGTAGATCGAAGGCGGGAAGATGATGACTTGAAGAATATCAAACTCTCCATCCCTCCTTTCCAAGGTAAATCTGATCCCGAGGCGTACCTTGAGTGGGAGAAGAAAATCGAACTAGCGTTCGAATGTCATAACTACTCTGAAAATAAGAAAGTCAAACTCGCCGCAATTGAGTTTTCAGATTACGCAATGATATGGTGGGATCAGTTGACCACTAGTCGGAGGCGTAACAGGGAGCATCCCATTTCCACTTGGACCGAAATGAAGGAGGTTATGCGACGACGATTCATTCCATCCTACTATCATCAGGAGTTGCATCAAAAACTCCAAAATCTCATCCAAGGGACAAAGAGTGTGGAAGATTATTATAAAGAAATGGAAGTGGCTATGATCCGTGCCGATGTACAAGAAGATCGAGAAGCCACAATGGCTCACTTTCTAGCCGGCCTTAATCGAGAGATTGCAAATGTCGTAGAACTGCAACATTACATTGAGGTTGTGGACATGGTCCACATGGCTATCAAAGTGGAGAAGCAGTTGAAGCGAAAAGGTACCACCCGAGCCTATCCTAACACCAATCCTTCTAAATGGGGCCAAAGCACAAGCAAGGGTTTTCCAACAAATCGAACGAAGGATTCTTCAACAATATCTAAAGCGAATAAGCCTATTGTTGAGTCAAGTAAAGGTAAGGCTCCTGAAAGTTCCACCGCCTGTTCAAGGGACATAAAGTGCTTCAAGTGTCTTGGTCGTGGACATATAGCGAGTCAGTGCCCGAATAGACGTACCATAGTGATAAGGGCCGACGGTGAGATTGAAACGGAGGACGAGGAAGAGAACGATGCTGAATCGAATTCTGAAGTTGAGGAGGACTTAGAACAACCTGTTGAAGGTGAGTTACTCGTCGTTAAGCGAAGCCTAAGTCTTCAAAGTGTGGAAGACAAACAACAACGTGAGAACATTTTTCATTCGAGATGTCAAGTGCAAGGGAAAGTGTGTAGCATCATAATCGATGGAGGGAGTTGCACAAACGTGGCAAGCACCCTCATGGTGGAAAAGTTGGGGCTGTCAACCACCAAGCACCCGAATCCATACAAGCTCCAGTGGCTTAACGATGGTGGTGAACTCAAAGTGACAAAACAAGTCCTAGTGTCCTTTAGCATCAGGAAGTATTCTGATGAAGTATTATGTGATGTAGTGCCGATGCACGCGGGCCATTTGCTTCTAGGACGACCATGGCAGTTCGACCGACGGGTGATGCATGATGGTTACACTAATAGATACTCCTTCAAACATCTTGGCAAGAACGTGACACTTGCACCCCTCACTCCGAAGCAAGTGTACGAGGATCAACAAAAACTTAAACTTTCAGTGGAACAAGCGAGAGAAAAAGAAAAGAGTGAAAAAGAGAAAATTAAGGAAAAAGAGAGAGAAAAGACTAAAAATACGAGAGAAAATGAAAAGAAACAAAAACAAGTAAAAAGGGGAGAGGAAAAAGAAAGTGGAAAAATGAGTGTGTTTGCGAGGGTTAGTGATATCCGACGAGCGATGTTTTTGAGACAGCCTATGTATGTATTTATGTACAAGGAGGCATTGTTGAATACTAACGAGTTACCTGAAAACTTGCCTGCTTCTGTATTGTCTTTGATTCAGGAATTTGAAGACATATTTCCAGACGAAATACCAAGTGGGCTGCCCCCTATCCGAGGCATCGGACATCAAATAGACTTAGTACCCAGAGCTGCACTACCCAACCGTCCTGCTTATCGGAGTAATCCCGAAGAAACGAAGGAATTGCAAAAGCAAATTACTGAACTCCTAGACAAAGAATACATCCGAGAGAGCTTAAGTCCCTGTGCGGTGCCGGTGCTGCTTGTACCCAAGAAAGATGGGTCGTGGAGGATGTGCGTGGATTGTCGTGCCATCAACAAAATCACTATCAAGTATCGACACCCGATACCCCATCTTGATGACATGCTTGATGAATTAAGTGGAGCCCAAATTTTCACGAAAATCAATCTTAAAAGTGGCTATCATCAAATACGAATGCAAGAAGGCGATGAATGGAAGACGGCCTTCAAAACGAAATTGGGTTTGTACGAATGGTTGGTAATGCCATTCGGCCTTACAAATGCTCCCAGCACTTTTATGAGATTGATGAACCATGTATTACGTGCGTTTATTGGTAAATTTTGTGTTGTATACTTTGACGATATCTTGGTCTACAGCAAAACTTTAGAGGAGCACGTACCACATTTACGAGCGGTGTTGGAAACTTTACGAAAAGAGGTATTGTATGCTAATCTCAAAAAGTGTTCATTTTTCACTGATAAAGTTGTGTTTTTAGGTTATGTCGTGAGTGCCAACGGTTTGGAGGTGGATCAAGAAAAAGTTCAAGCGATTCAAGAATGGCCGCGTCCGACGAACATTAGCCAAGTTCGAAGCTTCCATGGATTGGCTAGCTTCTACCGTCGATTTGTGCCCAACTTTAGTACCATTGCAGCACCCTTAACAAGCGTGATTAAGAAAAACTCCGCATTTCACTGGTCTGAAGATCAAGAACGTTCATTTAATTTGATTAAAGAATGTCTTGTGAAAGCTCCTCTATTGTCCCTTCCAGATTTTACTAAAACATTTGAAATTGAGTGTGACGCTTCAGGTGTAGGGATCAGAGCTGTGTTGACCCAAGACGGAAGACCGGTAGCGTACTTCAGTGAGAAATTAAGTGGCGCTTCTCTCAATTATCCGTTGTACGACAAAGAGATGTATGCCTTGATTCGATCACTTGAAACTTGGCAGCACTATCTAAGACCGAAGGAGTTCGTGATTCATTCCGATCACGAAGCACTTAAGTTTGTTAAAGGTCAGCGACATGCAAAATGGGTCGAGCATTTAGAGTCATTTCCCTACGTCATCAAATACAAGAAAGGTAAAGAAAATGTAGTGGCTGATGCCTTGTCATGGAGATATACCTTATTGACCACTCTTGATTCTAAGTTACTTGGTTTTTATCATATGAAAGAGTTGTATGCTAATGATGAGGATTTTGGAAATATATATGCTGCTTGTGAAAATGGGTCTTTTGAGAAATTTTTCAGGTACGAAGGGTTTCTTTTTAAAGAAAATAGGTTGTGTATACCACAAGGCTCCATTCGAGAGTTACTTGTGTTGGAGGCGCATAGTGGTGGCCTAATGGGATACTTTGGAATAAGTAAGACATTGTCGACCCTCCATGAACATTTTTACTGGCCGCGAATGCGGAGAGATGTGGAGCGGATCTGTGAACGCTGCCTAATTTGTAAATGGGCTAAGTCGAAGGTCCAACCTCATGGACTTTACACACCACTTCCCATTCCCGACACCCCGTGGACCGATGTCTCTATGGATTTTATTCTTGGATTACCAAAAACTAAGACAGGGAAGGACTCAATCTTTGTTGTAGTCGATAGATTCTCTAAAATGTCACATTTTATTTCTTGTGCTAAAACTGATGACGCTATGCATATTGCTAATTTGTTTTTTAGGGAAATTGTACGACTGCATGGATTACCAAGAACGATTATTTCCGATCGAGATACAAAGTTCTTGAGTCACTTTTGGCAGACATTATGGGGAAAACTTGGGACGAAGTTATTGTTTTCAACCACTTGTCATCCCCAAACGGATGGCCAAACTGAGGTGTTAAACCGAGTTTTGTCAACTTTGTTGCGAGCGTTGGTACGAAAGAACCTCAAGACGTGGGAAGAATGCTTACCCCACATCGAGTTCGCTTATAATCGCTCTGTTCACTCAGCAACCAAATTCTCTCCTTTTGAGACCGTCTATAGATTTAACCCTCTTACTCTTCTTGATTTATTACCTTTTCCTGTTCATCAATTTGTCCATACAGATGCAAGGAAAAGCTGAATTTGTCAAGGAATTACATAGGAAAGTTCGAGAGAATATTGAATCTCGAACCGAGCAATACGTCCAACGAGCCAACAAAGGACGAAAACGAGTTGTATTGAACCCGGAGACTGGGTCTGGGTGCACATGAGAAAGAAAGGTTTCCAGCTCAACGAAGATCTAATTTGTTGCCGCGAGGAGACGGCCCCTTCCAAGTCATCGAGCGAATCAATGAAAATTTGTATAAGCTTGACTTACCAGGTGAGTACAATGTTGTGCCAGTTTTAATGTCTCTGACTTGACTCCTTTCGATGTAGATACTGACTTGAGGACAAGTCATTTTCAAGAGGGGGAGGATGATACGATCACGGCTTCCCATAAGCCAAGTCCAAGCCGAGATCCGATAGTGCTACCTCAAAGGCCGATCACAAGGGCTCGTGCAAAACAATTTAAAGAAGCTGTTATAGCTTTAGTTCAGCATGTGTGGGATGATGTCAATGCTAGACCTATCGAACCAGTTAGTGGCCATTTTGGAAATCCATGCCGAACTTTTCTACAAGTTCATTTCAGCTCACCAAGCTCACCTTCAGTTCAAGTTAGCTCCCATGTAGCTCCACACCAGCTCATTAGCTCGGGACCAGCTCATTATCAGCTCACGAGTTTAGGCCCAGCTCGGGTTTAACTCATGAATTAACCATCAGCTCATGGAGTTCACTTTGAATTCATTTGACTACTATTGACTTTTTAATTAATAAGTTCAATAATTAGTTAATTAATATCTTACATATTAAATTTAGTTCACATTAGTTATATTAAGTATGTCTTAAAAGTGTTTATTGATGATAATTAAATTTGTCATAACCGAATTTAATGTTGATATTTGTGTTCACATTAGTTTGAATTAATTATGTTCATATTTCTTGTAGGAACGCAATGGACATATGGAGATTAAAAGCAAGCATGAATTTTGAAGGTGCATGGACGATTGGGGGGCTTGAATCTCTTAGGTGCATGTTCGGCCAAGTGCATGTATGACCATATTCAATGTCTTTAAGGTTCATGAATGTTTCCATTCATGTATGGTGTGCTATCTCTTCATTCTCCAAGGTGACCATTCGGCCAAAGGGCACTCACACATGCATGAAGATAGCTTGGCCAATTAGCTTCCCCATGACTCTCCTTAATTCGTTCACACCTATGTTCACATGGCAAGACCATTCGGTTCACCTTGTTCACACTAGAAGACTCTTCAACATTCGGTTTCACACACATGATGGCCGAGTGTCCACAATTAATTCATACTTTTTGGCCAACTTGCTTCATTTAACAAGGTTGGCCGAATCTACAAGTGATCATTGGATATCATGCATTCACTTTGAGTTTTCTTAAGCATGAAGATGCATTCATCCACCATTCCCAAAACCGAATCTGGTCATGCATATTAAGAGTTATTTTTCTAGAATTTTCTTTTAATTAATGCGTAAGTATGAAAGGCCATTCGGCTACCTAGACTTAGGCTTATAAATACTTGTTCAATTTCCATGTAAAGGACTTTTGAAACTTTTGTTAATGTTATGCTGCCGAAATTGTGAGGCACACTTTTCTTATATTTCATTCAAAGATTCGTTTGGCGTTCCTAGCGTTCTAGTTGTGTCAACCGTGTTCTTTGTCGTACCCGAACTTATCACTATTCGTAGTGTGGCGTTCAACATACCGAGGTTCCTATCTTGTTAGATAGTGGGTCGAGGTTTCCCCTACCAAACCTATAACCAAACTCAAAAGGCTAAATCAACGGGTCGATACCATTTCGGTATTTGGTTCTTGAAAGTACTTTTAGTAGTTCAAACCCGTTCTTTCTTCTTTACCTATTTGAACCTAAACCGACCAATTTGTTCATACCATTTTGTTCCTACCCTTTCGTTCCTACCATTCCATTCGTACCCCTCTTTCTACTCTGACTATACCTTCAACTCAACTAATCCTAACGTAACTTTTTGTAGATGATCGGGCAATTTACATACGACTCGACTCTTCCCGAGACGGTTCGTATCACTTTGTCTATACTTTTTCGGATATCTCATATTTAAGGCATAAAGTGATGTGATCTCAATCGCATCATGTTGTGGCACCACTCGTTGCTATCATGATTGGCCTAAACACGAGGGCTCCAAGTGCAAGATGAAGCTCAATCTCAGCTCAACAAGCTCAATCTTAGTTTTTCCCAGCTCGATTTAGCTCACATGAGCTTAATTTAGCTCGTTTGAGCTCAATTTAGCTTACTTTAGCTCGTTTGAGCTTGGCTTAAGTTTATTTCAACTCATTTATTTTAATGTCTGAATAAATTAAGTAATTTATTAATTTAGCTTAAATTACTACAGCTCATAATTATGTTTTGACTTATTACATGTTTTAAATGTGTCCTGGCCGAATTTAATATGTCTTGTTAAGACTTTATTAAATTTGTCTAATTTAATTTATGTTTAATTAGTGTGTCTAAATTATATTAATGTTTGTTCAGCTGAATTTTATGTGATTTAATTTTGGTTCATGTGTTTTTGTAGGTGAGTTGAATTTGGAGAGTAATTAAACAAGGTTCATGCATGATAGGTTCAATGTATGGGACGGTGCATGTAAGGCCTCTTTCAATGAATGGTGGCTGATCCATTTGGCTCCCCAAGGCACCTATTTGGCCAAAAGGTGTCCAGCAACTTAAAGCACAAGCTAGGCCGATCGTATTCCCAAGGCAGCATCTAAGCCATTCACACCTCAATTTGACCAATCAGCTCCTATACATGTATGGGTGGATTCATGAACGTCCAAAGGGAGGGAATATTACCTTAATTCATCACATTGAATGTATAATGTGCATGTACAAAGGGGAGAACGAATTTACAAGGTACATGCTTCCATTCATGAACCAGCCCATCATTAAAGTTTTAATTAAGAGAGATGCATGACCCATGCACCTAGCATTCGTCCAAGAGGGGTTGGATATGAATTGAAGATGCACATTCATGGAACAACGAAGCTTTCTTATTGGTTAAGCATGCATGAACGAGTTTTGGGAAGAAACATGATTATTCAACCATGCATGAACTTACACTATCCATGAACAGAGATTTAATGCTTGAAGTGTGAACATTTTTAATTGTTGTGTGAACACATTAGTAGCTGAACATACCTTAATCAAAATCAAAAGGAGTCGAACCCTAGCTTAGACTTTTTTTTTCTTTTCTTTGATGAATTCGGCTAGGCTAAACATAAATGGCCTTATTTTCACACGTTTATTTTATTTAATTAACATTAATAATAATTTTACCATTATACCCTTACATTAAAACATTAATAAACCATTATATTAAGACCATTAATGTCCACTCATATGTTCAATGGTAAAATAGCAATAAGGACCTCTTAATTAAAAATACATAGCAAATAAGCATATTAACAAATAGCAGGCAGCTTTTACATTTTACGCAATTAGATCCTTTTATCAAATTAAGCACACAAATGATTAAATTTTCATACGAAACTTTCACACATGCTAATTCACATATTATAGGCACAAAAAATAAGATTAAAATTTTTTTGACTTAGATTTGTGGTCCCGAAACCACTATTCCGACTAGTGTCTAAACCGGACTGTTACATCATGCTATTAGTTGTATACTTTCATACTTGTATGCCACTTATCATTCATCCAACTATTTGGTGACTCTAAGTCTTGACAGTAGATACTACCTTTTTCTTTTCTTTTCTTTTCAAACAACTTTCAACAATTCTGAAATAGTTGATCGAAAGCACTACTCTTGACAAATACCCAAATCGATCTTGCTAAATCAAATAATAATTCAGAGTAAACCCTGATTCATGCCAACACATACTTATACTGATGAGGAATCCTCCAGATCATTTATAAGATTATGCATATCTTTGTTACAGACATTAGACATCCAATATAACAAACAACTCAGATTTCATCAGAGCTTAGAACAAGACATGATACTATACAAATACAATGAATATTAAATAAATCAGAATTCCATCTTAACAGCATGGTAACTCAAATTGACAGACTCTTGTATTGAATATTCCCATATACTAAACTGACAAATAACCATAGTTGGTGCCCTCTTTGAACATGTTGAATCATATACTTCATTTAAAACTTATTCAATTTTATCAAAAAACTTTTTAGACTAAAGCTTCAACATAACATATCATAGACTTATCAAAGTACGCCACTAAGGCCTGATAGAATATGTCACAAAGGCGAGATACATAATACGTCACAAAGGCAATACATAGAGTATGCCACAAAGGCTAGCAGAATGCTACAAAGGCTAACAGAATGCGCCACCAAGCCATATTAGAATGCCATAAAGGCCAAATCAGAATATGCCATAAAGGTTATCGAAATGCCACCTAGGCACCCCATGAATTGTCGTGTTTGCGATATAGATTTGCCTAAACTCACATCATGTGAGGTTTTCCCATCATTACCCTAAGACATATAGAGAACCCCAATCGATAAATATGGCTCATCTGTTTTTTTTTCAGAATGTGAAATGACCATGGACTTTTCTTAAGAATTTTCATATCAAAATTCGTGTTTACTATCCCAACGGACTTCTTCAAATACCATCTCGATGATTAAACTCACATCTCAACCTCTCCATACTCAGATATACCCCATTCCTAAACATTTCCAGTCACATATCACACATCCAATATAAATACATTCAGGTAGACTAATTCATTTTTTTAACCAAATCATACTTCAATGCATACTTCATACACATCAACACAATCATATCTCATAGTACGTATTCCAGGTGTACGTGGATAAGCACTTCACAGAATCACATACACCCATACACACAATTCATGTCTAGACTCACAATGACCTGTATCAAGAATACATGTTTATTTTATGTAATCATTTAGGTACTCATTCACCGTTTTTGGAACATTATTCACAAGAGACTATTCTAAAAAGACTTGTAGGATTTGAAATTAGAGACTCACCTGAGATTCACCTCTTACAGCTATCAGCTTCAAACTCAGACATCCAATTTGAACCAGCATTAACACTACTTAAAGAACATGAATTCAACATTAATACCCATTTACAGACAGATTGCTAACATTTCATCTATAGAAAATCCCCATGCAGAGTTTCTTATTCATATCTTACTATCTATATACTTCATAGCATCCTTACTTTTAACATGCAGAGTTACTAGACTTACTAGGAGATGGAACATCATCTGTCTATTCCTAAGAATCCTTAACTTCCAGTTTACTTAAGAAGAACACCCAACAATCAACATTTAATATTTAAGAAAAAAAAAGAATAAAAGAGTCATCTTTAAGGACGAAGATGTAACACATCTAACATCTCGATTTTGGGCTTAGTCGGAACAGTGGTTTTGAGACCACTAATCCGATGAGGAAATTTTCATTTTTATTATATTTTTATAGTCTCTGATTTCACGGAATGATTTCACGAAAATTTCATTCGAACATTTTGACGTTTGGGCACTCAATTTAGTAAAAAGGACTAAATTGTAAAAAGTGAAAAACTTGAGTTTTACATGTTAGAGGTGTCTAATTGTCATGAAATTTTAAATGGGAGGTCCTTAAATTATAATTAAACCATTTTATAACTTTTTGGACAAAAATGGCCTCATTTGGGTAAAATGAATTAAAAGACAAATTTTAAACCCCAAATGTGTCCATTTCTTCTTGCTACAGTAGAATGTACCAAGAGCAGCCATGGTTAGGGTTTGGCCAAGCTTTCAAGCTTAATAGTAAGTGATTCCAAGCTCCGTTTTTAATGTTCTATATATTTTTGAAATCCCAGTAACATGATCTGCTCATTTCTACCATTATTTTGAGCTAGGATTTATGTTTAAAATTTTACCCATGAATGATATGCATGTATTTTGATGTTTAATGGTAGAATATGAAGCTTGAAATTGTGTTAAACAACTTTTGCTAAGCGATTTTACATGAAAACTCGTAAAACGACATAATCGGTAAAAATACCTAATGTTCATAAGTATATGTTAGAGTGAGAATTTGATGTTACTATAGAGAGGAAAAATGATCAGCATGTCATAAAACATAATAAAATAGGAAGAAGTTTAATTTTCGAACCTTGGAGAAAAAGTGCAAATATGTAAAAGTTTAGGCGTCAAAATACAAAATTTTAAAAATATGATTTTTAGGCCCATATGAATAGTGTGACTAATTATTAGGCTAAATGTGATATTATAGATCGAGGAAATTGAGATTTAGGCTTAAATCAAGAAAATACAAGGTTATGGACTAGAATGGTAAATTGCCATTTCTGGATCCAAGGTAAGTTCGTGTGATTTAATAAGCCTATTATTCATGTTATTATTGATATACATGAAATATAATTTGTTATAATTGTATTGAATTTGATGTTAATAGAAATTTGATGGAATATGATATTTAAAAGAAATAGGTGATTACCGAGAATATGAGATCTTGCATATGATTGTCCTATTTGCATGAGTGGTTGTGCTAAGAGATAGCACAGGTACGTACTTGAAACTCATGAGTACATGTTTGACATGTGAAATGAAATGGACTTGTGAAGAGAGTGCAAATGAAATAAGTTTTAGTATTGTTCAATTAATGGACACAAACGGTGATTTGTGGTTGATGAATTGAGATTAAATGAGGAAATCTCGGTTGAACCTTCAGAATGAAAAAAATGTGGTGCTAAGTGGATATATCACGGTTATATGTGTAACGTGGTGCTAAGTGGATATACCACGATTACACATATTGATACATGTAACGTGGTGCTAAGTGGATATGTAACATCTCGAGTTAGGGCCTAGTCGAAACAGTGGTTTTGGGACCACAAATCCGACATAATAAAATTTACTTTTATTATATTTTTATGGTCTACGATTTCACGAAATAATTTCGTGAAAATTTCGTTCGAAAATTTTGACATTTGGGCACTCAATTTGGTCAAAAGGACTAAATTGTAAAAAGTGCAAAAGTTGAGTTCTACATGTTAGAGGTGTCTAATTGTTATGAAAATTTAAATGGCAGGTCCTTAAATGGCAATTAGACCATTAGTTAATTGCTGGACAAAAATAGGCATGAAATGGGTGTAATAAAATATTTTTAAGTTAGGGGCATTTTGGTAAACTAATAATTAAATGAATTAAAAAGCCAAAATAGCCAAAATTTGGTCATCTTCTCCATGTACCAGCTGAAATCCCCATGGAAGCCATGGTTAGGGTTTGGTTCAAGCTTCCAAGCTCACTTCCGAGCCCCGTTTTTAAAGTTCTTTACATTTTTGAAATCCCAGTAACATGTTCTAGCTATTTCTACCATTATTTTGAGCTAGGGTTTGTGTTTAAAAATTTACCCATGAGTAATATGCATGCATTTTGATGTCTAATGGTAGAAAATGAGTGTTGGTGTTTAATAAACGACTTTTACTAAATGGTTTTCGATGAAAACGTTCGAAAGGACAGTTTTGTAAAACTTGTAAAATTGGTCATAAATGGGTGATTTAGTGGAAATTGGGGGATTTCATAGTTATGAAAAATGATCAGCATGTCATAAAACATAAGAAAATAGGATGAAGTTTAATTTCCGAGCATTGAGGAAAAAGTCCAAATATGTAAAATTTAGGGGTCAAAATGCAAATTTGTAAAAATATGATTTTTGGACTCCTATGAATAATGTGACCAATTAGTAGGCTAAATGTGATATTATAGATCAAGGAAAACAAGATTCGGACTTAGAACGAGGTTGAACAAGGTTAAGCACAAACTCGAAATAAATAGTCGTACTCGAAACCGAGGTAAGTTCATATGTTAATGATAATGCAATAATATTATTGTTCATACTTGAGCTTAAATTGATGTGTTAACTATTTAGTTTATATGAAGATTATATATTGTAACAAATGCCAAATTATAATTATATGTAATACCATGTTTATCTTATGGACTAATGTCTAAATAAACATGGAAGTGTGTTGAATTGGATGTACATGGCATTAACTATGCATAAAGAGATAATTGATGAAAAGAGAAAAATCTCAGTTGAATAAAAAGGAAAATTCGATGGATAAACCATGGCTTACATGACTTGAGATCTTACATGTGTTGCAGAAAAGGATTTAGCCCGGACGGGTAATCCGTTGATCTCAAATATAGAAAGGATCTAGCCCGGACGGATGTTCCTTGAATGATCAAGCCTCCTGAAGAATATGAGTGCATTGTGGATTTAGCCCGAACGAGTAATCTGATTAGGATCTGAATTTAGCCTGGACTGGTAATTCAGATCCGAGCTCAGTAAGGGTGTATGTCTATAAGGGATTTAGCCTGGACTGGTAATCCCGCCGTAAGATGTGAGGTTCACAAGAGTGCACATATGAAATGATCATTTGTATAAATTGACGGTAAATGGGATATCCATCGAGATTCTGAAAAAAATTCAACGAGATTAATATGAGAAATGAAATAAAAGGCTCTTGCCATGATACATAATGTATGTTATATGATAATATTATGATGCATGTGAGTTGTCATGTTTGGACGAGTGTGGTGCTAAATGATAGCCCAGGTAAGTACTCGAGACCCATGAACACGTACTTGACATGTGAAATGAAATGGACTTATGACGATGGTGCAAATGAATGAATGATATTTATGAGAATAATTTCTATGACAAATTGTGATGGTTGTTATCTTGTTGCACTAAGATAGATTTGGTACAGCAGCATTGGTTCGACTTTGAAAATCCACTAAAAATTTTTGAAATTTAATTAAAGATTGAATAAAATATGGAATGAAAGCTTAACGAGTATAGTTTCACATAAAGGAAACGGTATAAGCAAAAGAATTCTGTATCATGAGATATTTGAATTCTTGTGAGACAGAGTTGGAGTGATTCCAAACTCCCTTGTCTCAACTTTGGAAAATCACTAGAAATTGTACAAGAATAATTATGAGTCAAAATTCACATGAATGAAATCCTTAATGAGTCTAATTTCAGGTTAAAGAGATGAAAACATTATCTGAGTCTCGTACTAGGAGATATTTAAATTTTAGTGAAGAAAGGTCGAAGCTGTCAAATAGAAAAATAGGGGAGAATTTGAATAATAAAATGTACTTATTGGCTAGACCAAAAATTCTAAAAATTTTATGATAAGAAGATATATGAGTCTAGTTTCTGGGAAAATTAACAGATATTAATTTTGAATTCTGTAGCTCGAGTTATAAATAATTTATCGACTATGACTCGAGTAGACAACTTGACCAGAATAAGAATAAAAGCATAATTATAGTTGTTTTACCCAAGGAAACATGTTATTATAATGTCTATTATTTTCATATGGACTTACTAAGCGTAAAGCTTACTCCCCCTTTCCATCTTTTTAGTTTTGTCAGGTCAGCTCAGGGTTGGAGATCGTCGGAGGCAGTATCACACTATCGAGCCTTTACCCTTGGAGTATTAACATGTATATGTTAAACGTGTTCAAGTGAGTGGCATGTGTAAGGACTTGATTTTTCTATGATCGATGTTGTTATGTTTAGCCAAATGTATTGGCTTATAATGATTTGTTGTATGTAGCCATGAGATGTGGCTTATAATGATTTTGGCTTACAAGCCTATTCATCCATGATATGTGTAAATGTCTCGTGATGTGGGTATGTGATTATGCTTGTTCACTATGTATAAGAAATATATAACATATATACATGGTGAATGCCTTAGGACCATTTGAGGTGGTCATTTCTATGGAATAAATGTGTGATATGGTAATAAGTTGATAATACCCTGAACATGGATGTTTAATTTATAAGTGTGTAAACATAGTATAATGGTGTAACGGGTAAAAAGGGGTGACTTAAGGCTTGGAAAATAGCCTATTAAGGTCCACATGGTTGGATACATGGGCGTGTGTCTAGGCCGTGTGTGACACACGGTTCCCTCCCATGGGTGTGGGCTATGACTGTGTGTCCCCTGCATTTAAAATGTTGAGTTAGTATAGGACACGGGTGGATCCCATAGCCGTGTCCCAAAGTCAGTGTTGCCCTCGGGCTAAGGGCATGGGCGTGCCCCAAGCCACACGGGTGTGTGAGTCCACACGGCCCACCTACACGGGCGTGTGACACTTCAAAGCTAGAAATTTATTAAGTTGCCCAAAGTTTACCGAATGTTTTCGGTTTTGTCCCGAGCCGCCTTAATGTAAGTTATAGGTCTCGATGTCTTGTTTAAGGGACGATAGCATATGTTCTAAAAGTTTTAATTTTGGGTGAAATTTAGTGACCCGGTTTTGTATGTTTATGAATGTTTAAATCTGGTAATGCCTCGAGCCCTGTCCCGGTGTGGGATACGGGTGAGGGGTGTTACATGATATGCCACGGTTACATATATTGATTCATTAACGTGGTGCTAAGTGGATATACCATGGTTGAACATGTAACCTGGTGCTAAGTGGATATGCCACGGTTACATATATTGATTCATTAACGTGGTGCTAAGTGGATATACCATGGTTAAACATGTAACGTGGTGCTAAGTGGATATGCCACGGTTATACATGTTAATTTGAAAAGTGGCGCTAAGTGCGTATGCCACAATTACATGTTAGCCCAATAGTGTAGAGCTATGTGCTAAAACCACCAGATATTGTTACTTTCCGAAATGTTTACTGGGAGAAACAAGTTTGCTAAATGAAATTTAACGTGAAAAAAATATGGGATTGTAATAGCCCGATATAGACCCTAATTGGAACGGTGGTTTCGGGACCACAAATCCGAGTCAAAAAATATTTAAAAATTATTTTATGTGTTTATTTTATGTGAATTATTATCTGTGAAATTTTCGTGATTTAATTTTGTCGTTTAAGTGTCCGATTTAATAAAAGGACTCAATCGCATAAAGTGAAAAATTTGTATGCTAATTTATGAACTGTCTAATTGCTTTGTTCTTTTAATTTGGGGTATTTATGATGTAATTATACTCTTTAATTTTAGATGGACACATTCGGTCATTGTTAGTGGAGTATGGATAATATTAAAATAAGGTTAAAAAATGTAAAACATATAATAATAAAATATTAGTATATATGTTATATTATAAGATAACTAAAACAATCTTTTATTATTTTATCACCTTGCCGAATATGAACAAAAGAAAAAGAAAAGAATGGAAGCTAGGGTTCGGGTGGTTTTAGAGCTCAATCAAGGTATGAAACTAGCTCAGTTTTTGATAATTTTTACATTTTTGAGATCGTTGCTTCGAGTACTACAAAACCCATGCTTGAATTTTTTATTTTGATGAATATTTTTAATTGTGTCATTGTTGATAGCTTGTGATTTTTGTTGTTTGATGATGAAAAATGAAAGACATGTTTTAGATTAGCATATTTTGTATTGGAGTTTTTGATGATTTTGAGTAATTAGGACTAAATTGAAAATATAATAATTTGAGGGACTAAAATGTGAAATAAATTGAATATATGGACTTGTTTGAGAGTGGGTAAAATTTGGCCCAACATAAGTATAGGGAAATTTGGTGTATTTTGTATTTTGTGCAATAGGGATTAAATTGTAAAAATTGTAAATGTCAAGGGTAAAATGGTAATTTTCCTATTTATGTGTTTTTGGACTAAATTGAATGAAAATATGTTTGAATGAGCTTAATTTGAATATGTTTAGATCAAGAACTAAAGAAATCGGATTTGGACTGGGGAAAGTCAAAAGTTGTTAACTAGTCGATCCGTATCGGTTTTTCGTTGTCTGAGGTAAGTTTATAAGAAAAAAGACGTGTTTATTTGGTAATTAAATGTTATATTTATATGCTTTTATGAAATGTATAATTTTAATATGCTATGGCCGAAAATGATTAAATTTGACTACTACACTTTCGAGTTCGATTTGACCGAGTTACAACGTCCGAAAGCCCCGTATGAACTTTAGGAATAGCTAGGATACATATGTCATGACATAGGATTCTGATATATGTGTGCGAGTAAGACCATAGCACCGATATGTGATTCCGATATGTGTTTATGAGTAAGACCCTGTCTGGGACAGTGGCATCGATATGTGGTTACATGTAAGACCACGTCTGGGACGTTGGCATTGTACGATTTATATGAATATCCGAGTATCCTATCCAATTCCGAATGGTTCATCGGGCAAAGATAAATTGTATTCGAGTGTGTAAAACGATCTAAATGACCAGGTATGAATTAGCTTGAGGTTTATTTAAAATAAGGTAAGTGTGTAAATTGATACTCATTACAAATTGTGTGTAGTGCAAATGAGGATTACTTGTGAACTAGTCATGGGTATTCAACCTTGTGAAAATTATTGGAATGAGCATTAATTATATGTATGGGAATTTATGTATTCGGTCACATAATCAATGCATGTATAAGAAATTATATGGTAACACGTGACCTTATGTAATTGAGTGTATGTGAATTAAATTTGTAATGATTATTTGGCTTTAGAAAATTAAATGCTAATATGTTAGTTTGACTGTATAGACATTTGGTTAGGTGATATTTATAATGAATATATATATGTATATATATACTATGAATTTATATGCGTTTGGACCTAAATGTGTTATGATAATATAATTTGGTTTAGTTAAATTAAGTTGATAATATCCTTGGGTTGATTATTTGCTTATGACTTACTAAGCTATAAAAAGCTTACTTGTGTATATGTGTATTTCTTTTTTTATAGATTTTGGATCAAGCTACGAGCTCAGGGACTGTCAACAAAGTTCATCACACTATCTATTGTTTTGGTACCTTATAAGCTAAACTCAAATTATGGCATGTATAGGCTATACTATCCTTTGGACATGTTTGATTTTGGTATGTATGTATTATAAGCCATGCGAAAATGGCTTGTTAATTTTGGAAAATATCTTTTCATGTTTTGATTAAATGATGTAGTTGATATATTAATTATAGTTGGCATATTCGGCTATGATATATATTTAGATGTGAAATATGCTTGATGTGGATGGATAAATTTTTATATTAATTTTGGTGCATAATTAGATGGAAGTAATGATTATAAAATGTTTCGGTTTTGGGTGATTTTGACTACGACTTTATATATATAGTATATGTAAAATTGGTTGATATGTTTGTTAAGAAATGAATCTATGAATTGGTTTTGGATGAATTCAATGTTGATATATAGGAGAAATGAGAAAATTTTAAGTGATATGTAAGTTTAAATATTTAGCCGAATATGTGGCCATGGATTTAGTCTTGGATATGACCATTGTGGCATTGCATGATGAGCAATAAAAAAAAACATGTTTGGATTTGATTCGGTAAGTTTAAGTAAAGGTCAAATAGTTGTTATGTATTATGCATGTATATGCATTTATGGTATTAATATGAAAGGCAAAATTATGATTGATGTCTTAAATTGATTCTTTGAAATGTTTATGCGCATGGAATGATTGAATAGAAATGGAAGTGAATATTAGTTAATCATTAGTATTAAGCATTATTTGCATCCGGTTAAGCTTGAGAAAATGATCAGATGAATAGTAACTTTTGTTAGAAGTTGATAAAATGTCTATATGCGAATTTGATAATTTGTCT
Organism: Gossypium hirsutum; assembly: GCF_007990345.1. NCBI lineage: Eukaryota > Viridiplantae > Streptophyta > Magnoliopsida > Malvales > Malvaceae > Gossypium > Gossypium hirsutum. Next base: position 72,475,285 of record NC_053434.1, on the reverse strand, counting down.
TGAGCAATTGTGAAATGATGAGTAATGATACTATGAAGGTATATTAATGCTCATGGCATATTCGGCCTAAATTACACATTTGTTTGTTTTCATAAAAGGTTTTATATGAGCATGTGACATAATATGATGGTTATTAATTTAGGCTTTAGGCACCTTGGTTATGATTTTTTTTATAATGATTTAGACAATAAGCATGCAAAATGGTCCATGTTATATTTATGTACAAAGTTCATAAAACCTTAGTAATAGATTTTTTTTATTAATTTCTTTGGAAATTATGTTAATGCAGATTATTTTATACGTTTATAACCATGGTTCATGATTTGTTTTATTGAGATTAAATGTATGTTTTTTTTTAATATGACCTAAATGTATTAGAGAATGTATGATAGTTGTATCTTTTCCGATAATGCCTCGTAACCCCTTCGGGTGACGGACATGGGTTAGGAGTGTTATATTTTATTGGTATCAGAGTTACGGTTTAGTCGGTTCTAGGACTAACGTAGCGCGTGTGAGTCTAGCTATACATGCCATAATAATATACTGTAATAGTGTGATGACTTCTGACATTTGAAATGTGTTTTCATATAGTGAATAGATCCCGATAGAGCTGTAGCTGATGATGTCGAGAGTGTTGCGCCTGCTCCCGTATAAGGGACAGCGCAGGCTAACTCTCGACCTACTTCGAGTAATCCAGAAAGTGAGGCTAAACAAGCCTTCTATCAAATGATGAATGACTAGTTCACTCGATATACTCGGACTAACCCTGCTGCACAACAACCTCCACCCCCCACTAATCCATCTTCCGTGCCTGTTGTACCTCAAGTAAGTGATCCGTTGCGAATGAATAGACCACATATTGATAAAATCAGGATACATGGAGCTGAAGAGTTTAAAGCCACCGATGATGATGATGCTGAGCGGGCTGAGTTCTGGCTTGATAATACCATCTGTGTGTTTGATGAGTTGTCCTGCACTCCAGATGAATGTTTAAAATGTGCTATATCCCTACTTCAAGACATAGCATACCACTGGTGGAATACCTTAGTATCAGTAGTTCCGAGAGAGCAGGTGACCTGAGAATTCTTTTAGACTTAGTTTCATAAGAAATATATTAGTCAGAGGTTAGTTTCGTTAGAAATATATCAGTCAGAGATTTATGGACCAGAAGCGTAGAGAATTTCTCGAGCTGAAACAGGGTAAGATGACAGTGACGGAATACGAACGGAAGTTCGTGAGACTCAGTCGGTATGCCCGAGAGTGTGTTTCTACTGAAGCTATAATGTGCAAAAGATTTGAAGATGGGCTGAATGAAGATATCAAACTGTTAGTTGGCATACTTGAGATAAAAGAGTTTGTGGTACTGGTTGAGCAAGCCTGCAAAGCTGAAGAGCTCGAGAAAGAGAAAAGAAAAGCTAACTTTGAAGCTAGAGATGCACGCAAAAGAACATCCGGTAAGTCATCCAGTCGGCACCAAAGAAGTTTCGAGATGATTTTAACAGTTCTAAAGCTACTTTAGGTTACTCCAGACGAGATCAGAGTAGACCACCAGTGAGCTCGAGAGCTACCTCAGAAGCGAGTGTGGGTAATGTCAGATCAAATCAATCCAAGTGTAAGCACTATGGTAAACGACATCCCAACAGTTGCAAGTTGCATGATCGAGCCTGTTTTAAATACGAATCGACAGATCATTGTATTCAAGATTGGCCAATGTTAGCCGAGGAAAATCCAGTGTAGAATACAAGATCGGGTAACACTGCAGCTCGAGGTAGACCACCCAGAAATGCTAGTAATACAAGTGGCAGTCAAAGAGGGACTAAAGATATGGAAATCAGATCTAAGGCTCATGCACCTGCAGAGCTTATGCTATACGTGTACGAGAGGAGGCTTCATCCCTAGATGTTATTACTGGTACATTTACTCTTTATGATACTAATGTAATTGCATTGATTGATCCTGGTTCTACTGATTCATATGTATGTGAGACATTAGTATTCAGCAAAGACTCTACCTGTTGAGTCTATTGGGTTTGTGATTAGAGTGTCAAACCCCTTGGGCCGGTGTGTTATGGTTGATAAAGTGTGTAAGAATTGTCCCTTAATGGTTCGAGATTTGTACTTTCCGGCTGATTTGATGTTGCAGCCATTTGATGAGTTCGATATAATTCTGGGTATGGATTGGCTGACTTTACATGATGCTGTTGTAAACTGCAAAAGAAAGACCATTGATCTACGGAGCCAGAATGATGAAATTATCTGGATTGAATCTAGTGATTTGTATGGGTTACCAGCATTGATTTCTTCGATGTTAGCTCAGAAATATGTGAGAAAAGAGTGTGAAGCTTATTTTTCCTATGTGCTCGATAGTAAAGCAGCTGAAAGAAACATTGAATCAGTACCTATGTGAGTATCCAGATGTGTTTCCAAAAGAATTACCGGGTTTGCCGCCTATTCAGGAAGTAGAGTTTGGTATTGAGTTAATGCCTAGGATGACTCCGATATCCATAGCTCCTTACAGAATGGAACCTACAGAGTTAAAAGAATTGAAAGCTCAGTTGCAAGAACTGACAGATAGAGGTTTCGCGCGATCGAGTTTCTCTCCGTGGGGTGCACCTGTGTTGCTTGTGAAAAAGAAAGATGGAACTATAAGAATGTGCATTGATTACAGACAGCTTAATAAGATCACTATAAAGAATAAGTATCTGTTGCCACGGATTGATGATCTGTTTGACCAACTGAAAGGGGCCATAGTATTTTTGAAGATAGATTTTAGATCAGGCTTCTATCAGTTGCGAGTTAAAGATTCAGATGTGCCAAAGACTGCTTTCAGAACGAGGTACAGACACGATGAGTTTTTGATTCTGCCTTTTGGACTCACTAATGCACCTGTTGTTTTCATGGATTTGATGAATCGAATCTTCAAACCATATCTGGACCGGTTTGTGGTTGTGTTTATAGATGATATTTTGATCTACTCTCGTGATGAAGCTGAACATGCCGAACATTTGAGACTTGTGTTGCAGACCTTGCGAGATAAGCAGTTGTATACAAAATTCAGTATATGTAAGGTCTAGTTAAGTGAAGTCAGTTTTCTGGGTCATGTGGTATCAGCATCTGGTATTCGGGTTGATCCGAGCAAAATTTCAGATATACTGGATTGGAAACCTCCGAAGAATGTTTCTGAAGTCCAAAGCTTTCTGGGACTTGCTGGTTACTATAGACGGTTCGTGAAATGTTTCTCTATGATTGCAGCCCCAATGACAAAGCTATTGCAAAAAGATGTTAAGTTCGAGTGGTCAAAGAAGTGCCAGAAAAGCTTCGATCAGTTGAAAGCCCTTTTGATAGAAGCTCCAGTGCTAGTTCAGCCAGAATCGGGCAAAGAATTTGTTATTTATAGTGATGCATCACTAAATGGTTTGGGTTGTGTTCTGATACAGGAAGGCAGAGTGATAGCTTATGCCTCGAGACAGTTGAAGCCACATGAAAGGAATTATCCGACACACGACCTAGAACTGGCAGCCATTGTGTTTGCATTGAAAATTTGGCGTCACTATCTATTTGGTGATAAATGTCATGTTTATTCTAATCATAAAAGCCTGAAATACTTGATGACTCAGAAAGATCTGAATTTGAGACAACGCCGATGGTTAGAACTGCTAAAAGACTACGAGCTTGTAATTGACTATCACTCGGGAAAGGCTAACGTTGTTGTTGATGCTTTAAGCTGAAAATCACTGTTTTCTTTGCGTGCAATGAATACGCATTTGGCTACGTCTGATGATGGTTCGATAGTGGCTGAATTGAAAGCTAGACCATTGTTTGTTCAACAAATATGTGATGCCGAGAAAGTTGATAATGAATTGGTTGTGAAACGAGCTTAGTGTGAGACGGATGCTGATTCAGAGTTCAAAGTTGATACTGATGACTGTTTGAGGTTTAGAGACCGAATATGTGTCCCGAGGAATTCAGAATTGATTCAGATGATTTTGAATGAAGTTCACAGCAGTCGGTTATCTATTCACCCAGGTAGTACAAAGATGTATAATGATCTAAAACAGCTCTATTGGTGGCCTAGCATAAAATGAGACATCTCTAACTTTGTTGCAAGATGTTTAGTCTGTTAACAAGTAAAATTCGAGCATTAGGTACCTTCAGGGTTACTTCAGCCGATCATGATACTTGAGTGGAAATGGGATAGAGTTACGATGGATTTTGTATCTGGTTTACCGTTGACACCAAGCAAGAAAGATGCAATCTGGGTTGTTGTTGATAGATTGACCAAATCGGCTCATTTTGTCCCAATACGTATAGACTACTCACTTGATAAGCTGGCTGGATTGTATGTTTCTCAGATTGTGAGACTACATGGTGTGCCTATATCTATTGTTTCGGATAGAAATCTGAGATTTACATTGTGGTTTTGGACAAAATTACAAGATGCGCTAGGTACGAAATTACATTTTAGTACTATTTTCTATCCGCAAACAGATGGCTAGTCTGAGCAAATAATACGGATACTTGAGGATATGTTGAGATGTTGCATTCTCGAGTTTGAAAGTACGTGGGAACGATACTTGCCTCTGATTGAATTTGTGTACAATAATAGATATCAATTGAGTATCAATTTGGCACCTTATGAAGCTTTGTATGGTCGAAAATATCGTACGCCATTGTACTGGACTGAGCTCAGTGAAAATAAGATACACGGGGTTGACTTGATTAGAGAAACTGAACAGAAAGTGAAAGTGATCTGTGAAAGTTTGAAAGCAGCATTAGATCATCAGAAATATTACGTGGACTTGAAACATAAAGATATAGAGTTTCAAATTGGAGATAAAGTTTTCTTGAAAGTCTCACCATGGAAGAAAATACTCAGATTCGGTCGTAAAGGCAAATTGAGTCTGAGATTTATTGGGCCGTATGAGGTAATAGAATGTATTGGGCCAGTTGCTTACAAATTATTTTTACCACATGAGTTAGAAAAGATCCACAATGTATTCCATGTTTTGATGCTTTGGAGGTATCGATTTGATCCTTCTCATGTGATCAGCCCGTCTGAGATTGAAATTCAGCCTGATATGACCTACGAAGAAGAACCGATTCGTATTTTGACTCGTGAAAGGAAAGAGTTACGGAATAAAAAGATTTCGTTAGTTAAAGTATTATGGAATAAGGATGGAATTGAGGAAGCAACATGGGAGCCAAAAGATACAATGAGAGAACGATATCCAAACCTATTTACCGGTAAGATTTTCGGGGACGAAAATCCCTAAGGGGGGAGAGTTGTAATAGCCTGATTTAGACCCTAATCAGAATGGTGGTTTCGGGACCACTTCGAGTCAAAAAATAGTTAAAAATTATTTTATGTGTTTATTTTATGTGAATTTATATCTGTGAAATTTTCGTGATTTAATTTTGTCATTAAAAGAACTAAATCGCATAAAGTGAAAAATTTGTATGCTAATTTATGAACTATCTAATTGCTTTGTTCTTTTAATTTGGGGTATTTATGATGTAATTATACTCTTGAATTTTAGATGGACACATTCGGTCATTGTTAGTGGAGTATGAATAATATTAAAATAAGGTTAAAAAAATGTAAAACATATAATAATAAAATATTAGTATATATGTTATATTATAAGATAACTAAAACAATCTTTTATTATTTCATCACCTTGCCGAATATAAACAAAAGAAAAAGAAAAGAAAGGAAGCTAGGGTTCGGGTGGTTTTGGAGCTCAATCAAGGTATGAAACTAGCTCAGTTTTTGATAATTTTTACGTTTTTGAGATCGTTGCTTCAAGTACTACAAAACCCATGCTTGAATTTTTTATTTTGATGAATATTTTTAGTTGTGTCATTGTTGATAGCTTGTGATTTTTGTTGTTTGATGATGAAAAATGAAAGATATGTTCTAGATTAACATATTTTGTATTGGAGTTTTTGATGATTTTGAGTAATTAGGACTAAATTGAAAATATAATAATTTAAGGGACTAAAATGTGAAATAAACTGAATATATGGACTTGTTTGAGAGTGGGTAAAATTTGGCCCAACATAAGTATAGAGAAATTTGGTGTATTTTGTATTTTGTGCAATAGGGATTAAATTGTAAAAATTGTAAATGTCAGGGGTAAAATGGTAATTTTCCTATTTATGTGTTTTTGGACTAAATTGAATGAAAATATGTTTGAATGAGCTTAATTTGAATATGTTTAGATCAAGAACTAAAGAAATCAGATTTGGACCGGGGAAAGTCAAAAGTTGTCGACTAGTCGATCCATACCGGTTTTTCGTTGTCCGAGGTAAGTTTATAAACAAAAAGACGTGTTTATTTGGTAATTAAATGTTATATTTATATGCTTTTATGAAATGTATAATTTTAATATGCTATGGCCAAAAATGATTAAATTTGACTACTACACTTCTGAGTTCGATTCGACCGAGTTACAACGTCCAAAAGCCCCGTATGAACTTTAGGAATAGCTAGGATACATATGTCATGACATAGGATTCTGATATATGTGTGCGAGTAAGACCATGGCACCGATATGTGATTCCGATATGTGTTTATGAGTAAGACTCTGTCTAGGACAGTGGCATCGATATGTGGTTACATGTAAGACCACGTCTGGGACTTTGGCATTGTACGATTTATGTGAATATCCGAGTGTCCTATCCAATTCTGAATGGTTCATCGGGCAAAGATAAGTTGTATTCGAGTGTGTAAAATGAGCTAAATGACCAGGTATGAATTAGCTTGAGGTTTATTTAAAATAAGGTAAGTGTGTAAATTGATACTCATTACAAATTGTGTGTACTGCAAATGAGGATTACTTGTGAACTAGTCATGGATATTCAACCTTGTGAAAATTATTGGAATGAGTATTAATTATATGTATGGGAATTTATGTATTCGGTCACATAATCAATGCATGTATAAGAAATTATATGGTAACACGTGACCTTATGTAATTGAGTGTATGTGAATTAAATTAGTAATGATTATTTGGCTTTAGAAAATTAAATGCTAATATGTTAGTTTGACTGTATAGACATTCGGTTAGGTGATATTTATAATGAATATATATATGTATATATATACTATGAATTTGTATGCGTTTGGACCTAAATGTGTTATGATAATATAATTTGGTTTAGTTAAATTAAGTTGATAATATCCTTGGGTTGATTATTTGCTTATGACTTACTAAGCTATAAAAAGCTTACTTGTGTATATGTGTATTTCTTTTTTTATAGATTTTGGATCAAGCTACGAGCTCGGGGACTGTCAGCAAAGTTCATCACACTATCTACTGTTTTGGTACCTTATAAGCTAAACTCAAATTAGGCATGTATAGGCTATACTATCCTTTGGACATGTTTGATTTTGGTATGTATGTATTATAAGCCATGCGAAAATGGCTTGTCAATTTTGCCAAATATCTTTTCATGTTTTGATTAAATGATGTGGTTGATATATTAATTATGGTTGGCATATTCGGCTATGATATATATTTAGATGTGAAATATGCTTGATGTGGATGGATAAATTTTTATATTAATTTTGGTGCATAATTAGATGGAAGTATTGATTATAAAATGTTTTGGTTTTGGGTGATTTGACTACGACTTTATATATATAGTATATGTAAAATTGGTTGATATGTTTGTTAAGACATGAATCTATGAATTGGTTTTGGATGAATTCGACGTTGATATATAGGAGAAGTGAGAAAATTTTAAGTTATATGTAAGTTTAAATATTTAGCCGAAAATGTGGCCATGGATTTAGTCTTGGATATGACCATTGTGGCATTGCATGATGAGCAATAAATAAAAAAAAACATGTTTGGATTTGATTCGGCAAGTTTAAGTAAAGGTCAAATAGTTGTTATGTATTATGCATGTATATGCATTTATGGTATTAATATGAAAGGCAAAATTATGATTGATGTCTTAAATTGATTCTTTGAAATGTTTATGCGCATGGAATGATTGAATAGAAATGGAAGTGAATATTAGTTAATCATAAGTATTAAGCATTATTTGCATCCGATTAAGCTTAAGAAAATGATCAGATGAATAGTAACTTTTGTTACAAGTTGATAAAATGTCTATATGCGAATTTGATAAATTGTCTTGAGCAATTGTGAAATGATGAGTAATGATACTATGAAGGTATACTAATGCTAATGACATATTCGGCCTAAATTACACATTTGTTTGTTTTCATAAAAGGTTTTATATGAGCATGTGACATAATATGATGGTTATTAATTTAGGCTTTAGTCACCTTGGTTATGATTTTTTTATAATGATTTAGACAATAAGCATGCAAAATGGTCCATGTTATATTTATGTACAAAGTTCATAAAACCTCAGTAATATATTTTTTTTATTAATTTCTTTGGAAATTATGTTAATGCAGATTATTTTATACGTTTGTAACCATGGTTCATGATTTGTTTTATTGAGATCAAATGTATGTTTTTTTTGAATATGACCTAAATGTATTAGAGAATGTATGATAGTTGTATCTTTTCCTATAATGCCTCGTAACCCCTTCCGGTGACGGACATGTGTTAGGAGTGTTATAGGGATAATACCGGAATATGAATATATGAGTTTTGAATTATGAGTTGGATATGTGATCGAATTTTTGATAAGATGAATATGGATAAGTATTATCTTGAAAGTTGATAATAAGAAATTTTAGTGAAGGAAAGAAATTTGGGATAAACAGTCTAAAACAACAGCAGGGGAGTGACTTTGAAAAATCACAAAAAATAGAAATAGAAGTGGAATGAGATATAGAATTAAATCTTATTGAATCTATTTTCATATAAAAGAAATAGAGAAAACAAAGGAATTCTTTATTTTGAGATGTTTATATTTTTGTAAGACTAGTTCAGACTGATTTTGTAATCCCCTGTTTTGAATTGTAAAAATCATTAAAAATTTTATAACAATATTTAAGGAACATAATTTATATGGTTGGATTCCTTATTGAATTTGTTTTCAGAAGAAAGAAACTATAACCTCATTTGAATTTGGTAGCAAAAAATAATTAAATTTTAGTGAAGAGTGGTCTAAGCTATCAAACAGAAAATCAAGGGAGATTTTAAATAATAAACTGCACTTATTTTCTGGACCAAAAATTCTAAAAATTTCATGGTTGAAATATATTTGAGTCTATTTTTTTAGAAAATTTACGGATCTTAATTTGGAGTTCCGTAGCTCCAGATATAAATGATTTAGTAACTGTGACTCAAGAAAACAGCTTAACCAGAACATGTGTAAATGTATAATTGGGATAGTTTTACTATGGAAAGCATGTTAGTAAATTGCTTATTATTTTCATGCGAGCTTACTAAGTGTAAAGCTTACCCCCTCCTTTCCATTTCTTTTAGTGTTGTCAGGTTAACTCGGGGTTGGAGATCTCGGAGGCAGCATCACACTATCAAGCCAACACCTTGACAGTATAAACACATATGCTAGAATTATCAAGTGAGTGACATGTATAAGGACCTAGTTTTATAACATGTGTTATTATAATTTGGCCAAATATATTGGTCTTTAGTGAGCTAATGATTCTGACTTATAAATCTAGCTATTCATGTTATGTCTGATATTGGTGATGTGCATATGCTTGTTTGCCATGCATGGTTGGTAATATGTGATACGAACCGCCTCGGGGAGAGTCGAGTTGTATGCGAGTTTGCCCGATCACCTACGAGAAAGTATCGTTCGGTTTGTTCAAAAAGGATGTTTCTAATTGAATTATGCGGAAGCTATTCAAGGGGTTCAAAGAAAGGGTTTAAAATATGAATATTAAGGTTCAGTTTAAAGTAAATGAAAGAATGGAAAGAAGGAACTCAAAAGCAAGCACGAACCAATACTAGAGAGTATTAACCCAATTGCTTATAGGCTTTCAAGGTGGAGAATGAAAGTGATAAACCTCGACCCGCTACTTAGCAAAGTAGGAACCTCGGTATAAGAGTGAAAGAAACAGGGTTGACGCCACTACTAGGTAGATAAGTCAACAAAGTCTCAAACAAAGTTTAGTGAAGAAAATTCTCACAAGATTAAATTCAATAAAAAATTTAGCAAAAAGTCCTTTACAAATGAAAGAAAACAAATATTTATAGGCACATAGATGACCATTCAAATTCGGCATCTAGGTGTTCACACAATAATAAAAACGTTCACACTAATGTATTAAAATAGTTCATAAATTCGGCAGATTCATGCACTAGCTGAATGGACACTTTCTTCCCCCTTGGTTTATGCATGAATGCTTAGTCATAAAGAAAGGCTTCAAGTGACTTGTATGCGCACCAAAAGGTTGCATTCATCTCCTTGGGACGTTCATGCACTTGTATGGAACATGTATCTTCATAATTAAACACTTTAATGGCATGTAAGTTCATAAATGGCAGCATGAACCTAGTAAATTTGTTCTCCCCTTTGTGCATGCACTTAATCCAATCAATGTGTTGAATTATTGAGTTAATTCCTTCCCTTGGACGTTCTTGAACCCATCCATGCATGTGTAGTAGCCTATAGGTCAATTCAAAGTGTGAACATGTTCAAGGAGCTCTATGGTCAACATAGAATTAGTTAGCAGCTACTTCTTGGCCGAATAAGTGCCTTGGAAAGTTAAGAGACAGCCACCATACATGTACTTAAGCCATTCATGCATTCTATCATCCCATGCATTTGATCCATTCATGGACCAACCTTTAATGTCCATACATGCATTCGACACATGCATGAATTTGTAGAAACCTTGCATCTAGCTGTACATGCACCAGCATTTAATACTTCTTCATTCATGAGTGTGGAATGCCCAAAAGAGATGTTTCTTATCCATACATTGTACCGTCCAAAGGGATGTACCTACATAAAATAAACAAGTCATTAAGATATCTCATGGACACTCATAAATTCGGCATGATGTGAACACATTAATGTCATGCATTAATTCAGCTATGTGAACATAATCAATTTATGTAATGACTATGGCATATTAATAACAAATATTAATATAAGACAAGTTTAATGCTTAAATAAATATGTGCAAATTTTTATTTAATGCATTAAAGACAAAACCGAGTTTAAACTAAAATGAGCTAAACTTTAGCTCGTGAGCTAAAGCTGAGCTGAGGCTAAACTCCTAAGCTGAAGTTGAGCTAAGGTTTAGCTCGTGAGTTGAAAGTGAGCTAGGAGTGAGCTCGATTTAGCTCAGGCAAGATGGATTGAGCTCGAATAAGCTGGATTTGAGCTGGACGGAGCTCGTGGAGCTGGAAACGAGCTTGGATCAGCTTGCCAACATGTCATTGATCGGCTTGATAGACTTGCTCGATAAAGTTCACGGGGCGTGCTCGTATCATATCCCCCTCTTTTAGGCGACTTGTCCTCAAGTCGAGCTGTTTATCCATGGGAGAACTTTGACTCGTGCATGGTTTTCCTCGATCAAATGGGATGGAAGATGATGCACCCCAGCTCGGGAAGGAGAGTCGAGTCGTAGATGTGCCCGATCGTGAATTGGAGTAATACTCGAGGGTGGACGAAATAGGTTAAGAAAGAAGAGATAAAGGCTCAAATTTAGTTCAAAAGGGGTTATGAAATGTATTGAGGATGATAGGTGAATGAAAACCAAGTATTCAAGTTGAACCAACACAATATAAGTGTGTTAACCCGGGACTTATACGAATACTTAGGAAAGGTTAAATGTTGTATGGATGGAAAACGAATAAAATGGAACCTTGACCCACTATCAAAGATGATAGGAACCTCGGTATAACTTGAATGCCACACTTTGGGTGCAAAGTGATAAGTTCGAAATACAAAAACGGGTTGACGCCACAAGGGTTACTTGATAAGTCTAACCAGTCCTTGGAGAACAATGAGAGTTGAAAACAAACTCACAAAGTAAACAAATTTCATATAAGTTTTAAAAGTATATTGTCTAACCAAAAAAATGATTACAAAACAACTATTTATACTAATATTGGATGTCAAACCGAATGGTCACAAAAGGTAGATAAATGGACAGCTTCTAGATGGTGTTAACTCAGCTGAAAACATTCATGGAACGTCTTCAATGCTTGGCTGACCATTGAGCTACACGAACAGCCTTGAAAGGTGTCTTTGATGCGCACGAGGAGCCTTGAATTGAAAAAGGTATGCCAGGTTCGGCCAAGGGAGTGAACAAAGCCACTAGTGGCGTCTTCCAAGGAGCTTTGAAGAGTGAAACGGCAGCCCTTAAATGCATGTCTCCTTTGAAGAATCCTAGACCTTGGGGACGGCAATGGCATCAACAATCTTTAATGTCCTTCAATAATCAGCCTTGGAAATTCGGATGGCCAGCAGCAGCTTTAAATGACGTCTTGAGCACACAAATAGCTCCTAAATACTTTCAATAAACTTAAATGAGCTGGACTAAATTTGCAAGTCCTTTGGTGTGTTCAAGACAGCAATAAGCATCAGCTTTGGAACCTGAAAACGGCCTTTAATGCTCCTTGGAAGCATGAAACGTTCAGCCTTGAATAATTAAGCAATATACATGCTTTGGCCGAATGGTCACTTGGAAATTCCCCAAACAACAGCTCTTTGCTGTACCCGAAGCAATACCAGCTTTAATGCTGTTCAATAACGTCCCCCTTGCATGCTTTCATTAATGCCGTCCATGCATGGTGAATATCTCATTTAATTCATGTTTTGCTTCCCTTTAAATGTCGTTCCATACATAGGAACATCTCATTTAATTCATGTCTTTGCTGCACATTAAATCAGCAAGCAGCTTCTTTAATTTCGTCCATTAAATGGCCACATGAAAAAGCACAAACAACTCCTTTAATGCCGTCCTTGCATGTAGAACAGCATCTTTAATGCATGTCTTGCTGTACATTAAATTCGGCCAACATCCACTTCCTTAAATTGCCGTCCAAGCCATTAAACCTGCAGCCAAATAATTAAATTCGGTCATTAATATCTGCTCATTAAAAATTAGCATCTTAAGACAAATTAAATTGGCAGCAATTTGATCAATAAATATGCTCATAAATTCGGCTGAAACTAATGAAAAACATCAATAAATTCGGCAACTAAGACACATTTAATTCAGCATCCTAGACAAGTTAATTAAATTTGGCTGAACATTAAATAACAGCTTAGGCATAATAAATCAGCAATAAGACACATTAAATAATTGTAATAAGGCAAACACATTTATGCTAGGTAATAATTAAAACAAATTAAACATGCAATAAACAAACATAATTAAAATGTCCAGATTTCTTAATTAAACACTTAGTAACTATTTGAGCTAAAATAACTAACTCAACTAATTAATTTATTCCGGCAAATTAAATTAAAAGAGCTAAAGAGCTAATAACGAGCTCAACGAGTTAAATTGAGCTTGAATGAGCTGACTTGAGCACGAATGAGCTAACTTGAGCTCGAATGAGTTGAACCACACGAAAAGAAATTCAAATGAGCTAAAAATTAGCTTCATCTAGCACTTGGGGCCCTTGTGTTTAGGCCAATCTCAACGGCGTTGGGTTGTGACATTACATGATGCGATCAGGATCACATCATACCCTCCCTCTTGAAGACGATTTGTCCTCAAATCGGGCCACTTGCTCGAAAAAAAATTTTCAAGAGCTCGAACCCTTTTGTTCATGACCCGAATAGAATCATTTCCAAAACTTTGAAAATCACGAATGGTTCGAGAAAATTTTGAATTATTTCCACGCCCTCCCTCTTTTGGAGGGAACCAATTTAGAGTGTCACCTACACGAGAATGAAAGGAATTAGATACACTAAAAATTATAAACACAAATGATCTTTTTAGATGCTTATTCAAAATTGGGATGCTTAACCCAATGCCAGGATCAAAAATGAAATTGGGTCTTACCTTTCCAAAATGAATCAAAAAGTTCATGGATAGAAACAAATCCGAATCACAAAACAGTCGAAAGGCATAATCTTGAAAGTCAAAATTGCAAAATCCAAACCCTTTTAACAAGAACAAAGAATAATAATCTCTGGGGTAAAAAACGAAGCTTCCTCTTGCTTGGCTTGACGTTAACTTAGGAATGTATATCCCAGGTTTAAAAAAGCGATTTTCATTGGTCGTTTCGCGACGCAACGAAAATTTCTTCTTCACCAAGACTTCACACATGTCAAGCAAATGGGAGTTAGGCATACATACATTCGAGCAATCAAACCCTTCATATTTCATTCGCACACGTAAACAAGAAAAGTTCACACCACAATTTAGATAATTCACATGATCATCACAAGCAAACATATTAGATGTCAACTTTTCATCACACAATCCCAATTTTTGTTTGGGCTTACCTGGACTTACTTCTTGATCAATCTTGACAATGATAGGCTTATGAGCAGAAAGATATTTCACATTACTATGTAAAACACATTTATCAACAATCAAATTATGATTTCCAATCAGATCAAGATGAAAAACTTTCTCACAAACTAAGTCTTTACTAATCTCGTCATCAAGAATCAAGTAAGATTGAGAAGACTCAAATACAGTAGATCCCTTACATGGCTTACCTTTAAGCACTTGTGGACTAGGGTCATCTACGATCTTACCTTTCTCGACTAATCGAAATCGTTTCTCTTTAGAAAAGTATTGAAGTTGAAATTGATCGAAAGATGAAGAGCTATTTGCATATGATTCACAATCAAAACTTCGTGAAGAATACTCCGAGTAAGATTTCTTTGAAGATCTAGTAGGAGTATGTCTTTCTCTTCGAACGCCATCTTGGAACGAATCAAAATCGTAATTGACTTCTCGTCTTCTCGAATTTCTTGATGAAAAGGACTTTCGATCGAAGTCACTTCTTGAATTCGTTGATGAATATGAGTCATAGTATGAATCTCTTTGTCTCAACGTAGATGGCGAAAATGAGTCACGATTGGAACTTTTTTTCAAGTAGTAGTCGGGGGTATATCTCCGTGGGGTTCTTGGTTCCGTTTTACGACTTGAAGAAACTCGATCACTTTGGTCTTGTTTAGTCACTATTCTTCGCATTTCTTGCACCAAGTATTGGTATTCCGATTCGGTGAACTCTTCGCGTGACATGATTTTTGTTGCTAAAAAGAAAATGTTAGATCACAAAACAAAATAAAAAAAATTAAGTACCTCACCACAAACCTCACAATTTCACTCGGAAAGAAGAAGAAAAAAAGGTGTCACTCCCGCTCGTGTTTACACTCGTTTGGCTTTTACCTCCACTCGAATGATCTCACTCGCTCATGCCTTTTTCCGCTCCTTTCTCCTCTTATAACCTTGTAACAGACTTAGTATGACTTAATCTCTACTATTGTGGGTCGGTTTCAAATGGTTTTACAAAGGATAACATATGAGGGGTTACGGGTTGGCTAAAAGAAAAGGAAATTGGGTAACAAAAAAAAAGTGTGGCGTGGATGAGATTAGAATAGAAGATGAATCAGGAACGATATCAAACCAAGGGCTTTGACATTCGAACAACAATCGAATTGCATTAAACACTTTTTTTCAGATTTTTATTTTTTGAATTTTTTTTACTTGTATAACTTTTTTTGTACTATATTGACAAACTAAATACAATAAAACACTTTTTGTACACATTTTTTTTTCTTCGGCTGCGTAGATTTTTGTTTTTATAGCAACAGCACCTAACTAATCAAAATAAGAAAACTTCGGTATACGATTTTTTTTCTATACTCTTTTTTTTTCCGGATCCTACTTGCGTTCACTTGGACTAGCCCGGGATTAATTTCGTCGCACGATCTTCTCGTTTTAGTAGCTCTGATACCAAATGATACGAACCGCCTCGGGGAGATCGAGTTGTATGCGAGTTTGCCCGATCATCTACGAGAAATTATCGTTCGGTTTGTTCAAAAAGGATGTTCTAATTGAATTATGCGGAAGCTATTCAAGGGGTTCAAAGAAAGGGTTTAAAATATGAATATTAAGGTTCGGTTTAAAGTAAATGAAAGAATGGAAAGAAGGAACTCAAAAGCAAGCACGAACCAATACTAGAGAGTATTGACCCAATTGCTTATAGGCTTTCAAGGTGGAGACTGAAAGTGATAAACCTCGACCCGCTACTTAGCAAAGTAGGAACCTCGGTATAAGAGTGAAAGAAACAGGGTTGACGCCACTACTAGGTAGATAAGTCAACAAAGTCTCAAACAAAGTTTAGAGAAGAAAATTCTCACAAGATTAAATTCAATAAAAAATTTGGCAAAAAGTCCTTTACAAATGAAAGAAAACAAATATTTATAGGCACATAGATGACCATTCAAATTCGGCATCTAGGTGTTCACACAATAATAAAAACATTCACACTAATGTATTAAAATAGTTCATAAATTCGGCAGATTCATGCACTAGCTGAATGGACACTTTCTTCCCCCTTGGTTTGTGCATGAATGCTTAGTCATAAAGAAAGGCTTCAAGTGACTTGTATGTGCACCAAAAGGTTGCATTCATCTCCTTGGGACGTTCATGCACTTGTATGGAACATGTATCTTCATAATTAAACACTTTAATGGCATGTAAGTTCATAAATGGCAGCATGAACCTAGTAAATTCGTTCTCCCCTTTGTGCATGCACTTAATTCAATCAATGTGTTGAATTATTGAGTTAATTCCTTCCCTTGGACGTTCTTGAACCCATCCATGCATGTGTAGTAGCCTATAGGTCAATTCAAAGTGTGAACATGTTCAAGGAGCTCTATGGTCAACATAGAATTAGTTAGCAGCTACTTCTTGGCCGAATAAGTGCCTTGGAAAGTTAAGAGACAGCCACCATACATGTACTTAAGCCATTCATGCATTCTATCATCCCATGCATTTGATCCATTCATGGACCAACCTTTAATGTCCATACATGCATTCGACACAAGCATGAATTTGTAGAAACCTTGCATCTAGCCGTACATGCACCAGCATTTAATACTTCTTCATTCATGAGTGTGGAATGCCCAAAAGAGATGTTTCTTCATCCATACATTGTACCGTCCAAAGGGATGTACCTACATAAAATAAACAAGTCATTAAGATATCTCATGGACACTCATAAATTCGGCATGATGTGAACACATTAATGTCATGCATTAATTCAGCTATGTGAACATAATCAATTTATGTAATGACTATGGCATATTAATAACAAATATTAATATAAGACAAGTTTAATGCTTAAATAAATATGTGCAAATTTTTATTTAATGCATTAAAGACAAAACCGAGTTTAAACTAAAATGAGCTAAGCTTTAGCTCGTGAGCTAAAGTTGAGCTGAGGCTAAACTCCTAAGCTGAAGTTGAGCTAAGGTTTAGCTCGTGAGTTGAAAGTGAGCTAGGAGTGAGCTTGATTTAGCTCAGGCAAGATGGATTGAGCTCGAATAAGCGGGATTTGAGCTAGACGGAGCTCGTGGAGCTGGAAACGAGCTTGGATCAACTTGCCAACATGTCATTGATCGGCTTGATAGACTTGCTCGATAAAGTTCACGGGGCGTGCTCTTATCAATATGTTATGTGTTGTTGTAAGAATGTCATGCTTGTGCCTTGATTGTGAATATATAATTACTCAAATATGCCATGTCAATTGCTATGAAAATGTATAAGTGTATGTAGGTAATTAAGGGTGACAATTGGCTTGGAAAATAGCCTTGAAATTGACCACACGGCCCAATCCATACGGGCGTGTGACTCTCTAAAGCAAGAAAATTAGTTAAGTTGCCCAAAGATTTTCAAAGTTCTTGGTTTA
This sequence comes from Gossypium hirsutum, assembly GCF_007990345.1. Taxonomy (NCBI): domain Eukaryota; kingdom Viridiplantae; phylum Streptophyta; class Magnoliopsida; order Malvales; family Malvaceae; genus Gossypium; species Gossypium hirsutum. Next base: position 72,457,488 of record NC_053434.1, on the reverse strand, counting down.
GTCCCGAACCACCCCAATGTATGTTATAGGTTTCGAAGACCTATATAAGGGATGATATGCATGTGTTCAAGATTTTTTAATTTTTGGTGAAATTTTGTGGCCCAGTTTTGCATGTTGTGAATGTTTAAGTCTAGTAACGCCTCGAACCCTGTCTCGACGTTGGATATGGGTGAGGGGTGTTGTATCGTATCCATCACCGAAACATAGTTATAGAGCATTACCGGAGTTTACAGATCAAACAGACAGAAATTTCAAACATTTCATATCATATAATATTCATGTCAGAAATGTAACATCCTGATTTTGGGCCTAGTCGGAATAGTGATTTTGGGACCACGAATCCAATGTAGTAAATCTTGTTTTTATTATACTTTCATGGTCTACAATTTCACATAATGATTTTGTGAAAATTTCATTCGAAAAGTTTGACGTTTGGGTACTCAGTTTAGTTAAAATGATTAAATCATAAAAAGTGCAAAGGTTGAGTTCTACATGTTAGAGGTGTCCAATTGATGAGATTTTAAATTAGAGGTTCTTAGATGATAATTAGACCATTTGTTAAGTTATTGGACAAAAATGGCCATGGAGAAATAAAATTTCAAAGAAAGGCTAAAAGGGCATTTTGGTCATTCGGTAAATAAAAGAATAAAAAGGGACAAACAAGACAAAATTATGTCCATCTTCTTCCTCCCTTAGCTGAAATTTCCAAGACACCATAGCTAGGGTTTCTTCAGCTTTCAAGCTTGATAGTAAGTGCATCCTAGCCCCCTTCTTAATGCTCTTTATGTTTTTGAAGTCGTATTCACCCGATCTTTCCACTTCTACCATTATTTTGAAGTAGGGTTCATGTTTAAAAATTTTCCCATGTGTGACATGCATGTATTTTGATGTTTAATGGTAGAAAATGAAAGTTTGATGTGTAATAAACAACTTTTACTAGGTGATTTTTCATGACAATACCTTAAAGGGACCTATTTGTAAAAGTTGTAAAATGTGTTGTAAAAATATGATTTGATGAAAAATGTGGGCTGATATGAGCATGTGTGTTGGTCGGCTAGGCTTGGGTCACAAAGAAATTGGATGCATTTCATTTTACGAGCCTAGGGAAAAAAATGTAAATATGTAAAAGTTTAGGGGCAAAAATGTAATCTTACCATAATATGATTTCTAGACTGAATTGAGTAATGTGATAATTAAGTAAGCTAAATTTCCTATTATAGATTAAGATAAATGAAGTTTGGACCTTGATCGGGGGAAAAATAAGGTTATTGACAATTAGTAAGTTCGTGTGTAAAATCTAATGCCCCAAAAATTTAGCGTTTGTAATTTTGCATGTTTGACACAAATTTCATGTTTGCTTTATTGGCTTAATGATTTGGGGTGTGTTTGGGAGTGTTTGGGAAGCCTAGGTTCGAGTTTAGGCCTTGGCAGAATTTTTTGTTTTGCTCTTAAGTGAAATTGGCAGTTAGCAGTTAGGATTTATGTTTGAGTGTGTGTAATTTTATGTCACAAATGAGCTTGTGGCCTAGTGGTGGTGGTGTGACATGACTATTGTGAGAGCAAGGGTTCAAATCCCATGGCAAGCAAAGAGCTTTTATTTTGCTATCAGGGGACGGTAAGAGTTGGTGTTGGATTTGAACTCTGGTAGTGGAGAGTCTGAATTGGTCTTGTGGATGATTTTGGAGGATATCAAGAAGGGATAAGGGGAGAGAATCAGGGAGATTTTCAAGGAGTTTGAGTTTGGGGAGAGTTGTAGCAGAAATGGACAGCTTGTTGGTGCATTTTTGGCAAATGGTGTTGAGTACGGGTCGAATTACCTTTTAGGCATTTTGGGGTTTTGCATTTTTGGTTCTTTCCTCTCTAGTGCCGATTTCCTTGATAGCCACTTGTGTTTTCTTCGGGATTTGTTTAGTGGAAGTCTCTTGGTGCCAAATCGTAAGTGTCAATATACCGAAAGTCTTGTGTCGTTTCTTCTCAAACTTTTTCCTTTCTTCTTTGTTTCTAAAGCTGTCGAATCACTCACTAGTCTAACATCAATTGCCTATTCCTTTCTTTTCTAGCCAAACCTATTATTCTTTTGTTCTCAATATTTCTTCTTTTGTTTCTAAAGATTGATTAAGCCGAACTCAACTTCTTCTTGGTCCCTTTCATTGTTTCTTTTCTTTTCAAGATAGCCGAATACACTTCGTTCCTAACAGTTTCTTCATCTCTTTGATTTTTGGGTAAGTGGTTGCTCTAGCAGAAATTTGCTTGGCTTCTCTCTCCATGCTCGGCTTTTGGTATCTCATGTAACGCCCCCATGCCCGAGATCGTCACCGGAGTCGAGCTTGAGGTGTTACCGAACATAATTTATCAAATTAAGAACTTCGAATCATTTGTTTCTACATTCACAGCTTTCTAGTTACCTACATCACAGTTACAAGAAAAATCATATCTCGAGTTACAAAACTCAAAATAAAGATCCATAAATTTTTCCTAAATCTAGACTCATATATCTATTTACTAAATGTTTTCTAGGATTTTTGGTTGGGCCAATTAGTACAGTTTATTAGTTAAAATTACCCCTGTTTCAGGACTTGGCTGGACTGACCTTTGTTTACTTCAAACCATATATCTCTCTATGAAAAATTTATATGACTGTGCCGTTTGTTTATCCTGAAATTAGACTCAATAAGGATTCCAAGAATATAAAATAAAACACCTAATTATTTTTGTACAATTTATGGTAAATTCTTAAAGTTGGAACAGGGGATCCAGAAATCACTCTGGCACTATTTCACAAAAATTCAAATATCTTCTAACATATAATTCCTTTACCTGTTTTGTTTGTTTTATGTGAAAATAGACATATTGGGATTCAATTTCATATTTAATCCATCACCAAATTCGATTTCTATGATTTTTAGTAAATTTTCAAACTCACGTCAGTGTTGCTACAATGTTTTGTTTATGGCAAATTTCATCTTTTCATGAGTTTTTATGGACTAGATAACCTATTAACTTTCCATGACATCAAACATGGTCTAAAATAGTCATTTCCATGACCTATCATTATCAAGCATTTTCTCAACCAAATCACCACCATATCACAAAATTATTTACACGAAATAGGTATATTGCTATACATGCCAAGTCTTACAAGCCATTTACCAAAAAATGTCCTTCGGATAGTGTGATCGAACCTTCGACTTGTCCCGATTCCCGAGCCGGCTTCTTCAAAACTACAGTGAATAAAAAGGAGGGAGTAAGCATAAATGCTTAGTAAGTTCATATGCAAATAACAAGTAACATAACAATACAATTATACCAAACAACCTTAGCATAGTATCACCAAAACATATATCACATTTTTAAACATCATTCATCATCTTACCGCCTTATCGTTGTTGTATCTATTTTCAACCCGAGGGTTAAGTACATTCCTGTCCAAAGTGTCCATTTCACAACACTTACCAAAACGTCACTTGCATCTTAAGTGTTCTTCCATTTCACTAGAAATTTTACCCATTGAACACATCGGAATATAACTCGGATACATGGATAATTTGCACATAAGTGCCACATATGTAATCAAGAAATCATGTAACCCGCCCCTAAGTGAACTCGAACTCAACTCAATGAGCTCGGGCGTTCACATCCATAAGTGAACTCGGACTCAACTCAACGAGTTCGAACATTCGCATCCGTAAGTGAACTCGGACTCAACTCAACGAGTTCGGATGCTCAACCATCCTAGTGACATTTCACTTGTATCCTAATCTATTCCTAAGGTTCAAACGGGATTTTCATCGAACACATATCCTTGCCATCTTCTGTAAAATATCGAAACCAATACTCGGTAGCACTTTATATTTAACAAATAATACACATAATTTGCATTTTATTCGAAAATAAACACAAAGCATATATTTCATTAGAAAAATCAGCATATCATATAATTAACATCAATAACTAATAAATAACAATTATGCTACATTATTCACACATGAACTTACCTTGGTACCAAAATATAATGATTTTGCAATTTAGTCCACAATCTTTTCTTTTCCTCGATTGGGGTCGATTCCATGTCTTTCTTGATCTAAAATAACACATTTAGCTTATTTAATACTCACATTATCAAATTAGTCTTTAATTCAAATTTTAGAAAAATTACAAATTTACCCCTAACTTTAGCATATTTACACTTTTGCCCCAAATCTCGGGAATTAAACTTAATTCCTTATTCTTATGTTTTATAACATGCTGATCACTTTTCCCTTCTATGGCAACATCAAATTCTCACTCTAACATGTACTTATGACTATTAGGTATTTTTGCCGATTAAGCTCTTTTACTCGTTTTCACTCAAAACCGAGTAGCACAAGTTGTCTAACATAATTTAAAACCTCATATTCTATCATAAAACATCAAAATTCAAAAATTTCACCTATAGGTATTGTAACGCCCCGTACCCGAGACTGTCACCGTAGTCGAACACGAGGTGTTAATAGACTTAATTCATTACTTAAACAGCTCAAACAATTTATTTTTAAATTTTTCAGTTAAGCTAACAATCTGCGTCATAGTTGCTTAAAAATTCATATCTCGAGTTACAAAACTCGAAACCCAATTATGTAAATTTTCTCTGAAACTAACTCATATATCTATTTACTAATTTTTTTATAGAATTTTTGGTCGAGCAAATTAGTACAGTTTATTAGTTAAAGTCTCCCCTGTTTCAGAGTTTGACTGCTCTGACCTCTGTGTATTACGAATCAAATATCTCCCTGTACAGAGTTTCAATGACTATACCATTTGCTTCTAATAAAACTAGACTCAATAAGGAATCTGTACATATAAATTATGACTTCTAATTATCTTTGAACAATTTATGGTGAATTCCCAAAGTCAGAACAGGGGATCCAGAAATTGCTCTGGCCCTGTTTCAGAAAAATTTAAACATCTCATAAATATAACTCATATACCTGTTTTATTCCATCCATATGAAAATAGGCTCATAATTCTTCAATTCCATATATTATTCATCATCTAATTGTATCTCTACTATTTTTAGTGATTTTTCAAACTCACATCACTGCTGCTGTCTGAATCTATTTTATGGTAAATTTTACCTATTTCATGGTTTCCATGGATTAGCTAGCAATTTAGCATACATAACACCAAATATGATCATGATTAGCCATTCCAATGGCTAATAATTACCAAGCATTTCCATACCACTCAATAACCGTATCATAAGACCATATACACAAAATGATTATAATGCTATACATACCATACTCAAAATATACAAGCCATTATGCCAAGATGGTATACGGATAGTGTGAGCGTGCCTCCGACCGTTTCCGATTTCCGAGCTGGCTTGTCAACACTACAAGGAATGAAAAGGAGGGAGTAAGCATAAATGCTTAGTAAGTTCACATGCAAATAGCAAGTAACATAACTATATAAGCAAACATAAAACATCATTTGCATAATCATCACCGAGACATTCATATCACATTTTCATTTATCATCTTACCATATTGTTGTTATATCGAGTTTTCAACCCAAGGGTTAAGTACATACCTGTTCAAAGTATTCATTTCACAACACTTACCAATACGTCCCTTTCATCTCGAGTATTCCTCCGCTTGAGTAAAATTTTACCCATTGAACACATCGGAATATAATTCGGATACATGGAAAGTTTGCACATAAGTGCCACATATGTAGCCAAGCTACTATGTAACCCGCCCATAAGCGAACTCAGACTCAACTCAACAAGCTCGGGTGTTCGCATCCATGAGTGAACTCGGACTCAAATCAACGAGTTCGGATGCCTAGTTACATCTTATGAACTCGGACTCAACTCAACGAGTTCGGACATTTTCATCCATAAGTGAACTCGGACTCAACTCAACGAGTTCGGATGCTAAACCATCCTAGTGACATGTCACTTGTATCCTAATCTATTCCTAAGGTTCAAATGGGCGTTTTTCTCGATCACACATCTTTGCCATCTTCCACAGAATATCGAAATTGATACTTCGGTGATAGTTCATACTCATCAAGTAATTCACATAATTACATATTATTCAACAATAACCACAAAGCATAATATTTCATGACAATAATCAGCATCATATCATATAAACAACATTAAATTGCTTAAAATGACAATTATGTTACTACATTTACACATGAACTTACCTCGTATGCGAAAATGGCTACTTTTACCATTTCGTCCACAACTTGGTATTTTCCCCATTTTAGCCCGAATTTTAGTTTTCCTTGCTCTATCATTTAAAATATAGTCTAATTAGGACTCACATTATTCAAATTAACCCAAAATCATATTTTGGCAAAATTACAGTTTTGCCCTAAACTTTTGCATATTTACACTTTTTCCCCAAAGCTCGTAAATTAAACTTCAGCCTATTGTCTTATGTTTTATGACATGCTGATCATTTTTTCCTTCTATGGCAACATCAAATTCTCACTCTAACATGTAGTTATGACTATTAGGTATTTTTACCGATTAAGCCCTTTTGCTAGTTTTCGCTTAAAACCGAGTAGCACAAGTTGTCTAACATAATTTAAAACCTCATCTTCTATCATAAAACACCAAAATACAAAAATTTCACCTATGGGTATTTTTCCAAATATAAACCCTAGGTTAAATTATTGCTAGCATGAGCTTAATCGAGCTACCGGGACTCCAAAAACGTAAAGAACTTAAAAAACAGGGCTAGAATGGACTTACAATCGAACTTGGAAGGTTGAAAAACCCTATCCATGGTTTCTCCTTGCTATATTCGGCCATGGGGTTGAAGATGAGCAAAATTGGCTTTTAATTTTGTATTTTAATTCATTTTACCCCTAAATGACCAAAATGCCCTTACTACTAAACTTTCCAAAAATTCCATCCATGTCCAATTTTTGTCCATAGACTTAGAAATTGGTAAAATTTCTATTTAAGACCTCCTAATTAATATTTCAAAACAATTTCATACTAGAAACTTCTAGAATGCAAGTTTTACAAATTATTCGATTTAGTCCCTAATTTCAATTTAAGCACTTTATGCATAAAATTTCTTCGCGAAATTTTCACACAATCATGCAATCATATCATAGACCTCAAAATAATCATAAAATAATTATTTCTATCTCGAATTTTGTTGTCACGAAACCATTATTCCGACTAGGCCCAAAATCAGGATATTACAACTCTCCCCCCCTTTAGGGTTTTTCGTCCCCGAAAATCTTACCAAAAAAGTGGTCTTCACTTTTAATCTCATATTCGGTGCCGAAGAACTTTCACTTAGGCTGTACCTCCAATACATCTCTTTAATTTCTCATATGATCTAAAAGCTTACAGTCTCAACTCTCAACTGTTCTTAAATTTTCAACCCTTCTCAGTTTCCCATGATATCATGACATAAAACCCAGATCTCAACTTTATTTAATGGAGACCGGAATTCCAAGAAATCCAACAATCAAAGAGACCTGAAATTCCATGAATCTGATGAGTAGGAATTCATTCAATACATATATGATTTATAGATCTCGCCAAACATTTAACAATAGGATACATCACATTTTCCTCTTTCCGCCATGGAAATATTTCTGACATGGCCTCAAGAATAATCCTTCTCATTTCCATCCCAATATCAACACTAACAAGGATAATTTTGATAGATCCCAATGTTCGGCTTTAACCCCTTTAACAACTCCGATTTTATGTAACATCGAATGCTCTAAACTATCACATTACCTCACTGTCTTGAAACACATCACAATTCATACAACAGTACATTACTGAAAGTCAGGAAGTCTTTACTCAATGTAGACTAGTCTAGTTCAGACGCTTCGATTACCAATATTCTCATCTATCCAAACTTTGTCAACATGTAATAAACTTTTCAGCTTTTACAAGACGAAAACCTTATCATTCGTAGTGATTTTAACTAATATCCAACTCTTTCTAATAAATATACACTTCTCGTTCAGACTATTTACTCTTTTATTCGTACAAAATGAAATTCTATTATTAGACCTGGGAAAAATAATCCTGAAATAATTGTCACATGAAATCTTTCAAATAGATAATTCACCATACCGACTGAAACTCGCGCTTTTATCACTTATGCCTTTACTGATGTCAAATCCTTACACAGAAATTAGAAAAAACCCCAATACTAAAATCACCACATTACCAAGATCAAATTAGAAGTATAGTCATATTTGACATGATTATCACGAGCTGAAGAACGTACTTCGAACATGAGTCATAATTGACAAATTATGGAACAAAGATAACAAGAAAACCGAATAAAGAAATCCAGAATAAAGAGATCCAGGATAAAGAAACCCAAGATACGATACTATGCCGGAGAATCGAAAACCAAACTCATAGAGAAAATACAAAATACCCCGATAATTCTTCAAAGAAAGAAAGTCCAGAAGAAAACATCATTTAATCCCACTGAAATCAAATATAACAAGAACAATATATCTTCCCATACATATATATCAGATGAAGCATCAAGTAGAAGAAACAGAATCATAATATCATATGTATTCTCTCATCAATTCTTATCAGACGAAATGAAATAGAATACCCGATGAAATAGAGCAATATAAATTATAAACCAGTCAGACTACCAATGCTTTCATCCAACACCAAAATTAGAAGACATTCCCATATAACAAGAATTTCTTCAGAAGATCAATTGCCATAGAAATATTTCTGAGAACGGGTAAACACATAGAACATTTCAAAAGAGATTGCTAAATCTGTCCAGTTATAACTGTCACACTCAGATAGTTCACATTTCAAATATCATTTCCCCAACTAGTTCTGCCGTCACAAATTTCATATTAAACCATTCACTAAAGAAGGCCAGTTTTGAATAAATTTTGATTTACACTTTTCTCGACCTTGCACCTGAGTAATTCGATTTACAAAAGAGAATTCCTTCTCTAATTGGGATAGTGCATAACTCCAATAATCTTTACGTCAATCCGATAATTTACTGGCTTTGACTTTACTTATCAGCTCATTTTCAATCTCTGATCATACTTATAATTATTCTATCACTAAACTCTTTGGGTTCGCAACCGGAAACTTATTCAATACAAATCTCATGAAATTCCATTATAAGTACCACTTCGATAGGGGGGAGGGGTTGTAGGACCTCTGACTCGACTTTCTTATACATACACATATGACATAACTCCCATCATCATAGCAACATCATCAAAATCATGTCATTCATCCAGACAATGCAACATTCATGTTGGCTTACACAAATTTTCCTATTGTCCATTTAGACAATATACTTATGCATACATTCTATGTTTTCTAGATAACTTTACTTATCCATTCATTTAATTAAATTAAGTCATGCTCATGACATCATATAAGACCAAACAAACATAGATATTTGCATCACAATCACAACTTTCATTTCATGCATCATCATGTACATATCATTACAATCATATAATTCTGTCCAACAATTTAACATAGATAAGTTCATTTCATTATAATCCTTTATCTCATAAAAATTATATATCATTAGCATTCATCAACATTCGATGTCCAAATCAAGACAAGGACATTTTCATTCGTATCATAATATTATGACTTTTATTCATACCTCTACTACTTTCTATTTATTCCGTTCATCTTATCAAGTAAGCCATATACACTACATCATATGAGCATGAAGCAAATATGGATATTTATCACATATGTATCATAAACTTTTATTCATACTTTTCTGAACCGAGACTTATCATAATCATAATTTTACTCAAATACCTTCAAATAACATTGAACATGGTCGGCGCAGCTCGGTTGAAGTGTACCCTGTCTAAATAAAACAGTACTCATACGCGTCGGAAGACATCACACTATCACAGATCAGTGGCATGTATAGCTAAACTTTTACACATGCTAGGTTAGTCTGAGAACTGACTAAACCTGCTCTGATACCACCAAATGTAACTCCCCGTACCCGAGACCGTCACCGTAGTCAAACACGAGGTGTTAATAGACTTAATTTATTACTTAAACAGCTCAAACAATTTATTTTTAAAATTTTCAATCAAGCTAACAATCTGCATCATAGTTGCTTAAAAATTCATATCTCGAGTTACAAAACTCGAAATGCAATTCCGTAAATTTTCCCTGAAACTAGACTAATATATCTATTTACTAATTTTTTTATAGAATTTTTGGTCAAGCAAATTAGTACAGTTTATTAGTTAAAGTCTCCCCTGTTTTAGAGTTTGACTGCTCTGACCTTTGTGTATTACGAATCAAATATCTCCCCGTACAGAGTTTCAATGACTATACCGTTTCCTTCTAATAAAACTAGACTCAATAAGGAATCTGTACATATAAATTATGACTTCTAATTATCTTTGAACAATTTATGGTGAATTTCCAAAGCCAGAATAGGGGATCCAGAAATTGCTCTGGCCCTATTTCACAAAAATTTAAACATCTCATAAATATAACTCATATACATGTTTTGTTCCATCCATATGAAAATAGACTCATAATTCTCCAATTCCATATATTATTCATCATCTAATTGTATCTCTACTATTTTTAGTGATTTTTCAAACTCACGTCACTGCTGTTGTCTGAATCTATTTTATGGTAAATTTTACCTATTTCATGGTTTCCATGGATTAGCTAGCAATTTAGCATACATAACACCAAATATGATCATGATTAGCCATTCCAATGGCTAATAATTACCAAGCATTTCCATACCACTCAATAACCATATCATAAGACCATATACACAAAATGATTATAATGCTATACATGCCATACTCAAAATATACAAGCCATTATGCCAAGATGGTATACGGATAGTGTGAGCGTGCCTCCGGCCGTTTCCGATTTCCGAGCTGGCTTGTCAACACTACAAGGAATGAAAAGGAGGGAGTAAGCATAAATGCTTAGTAAGTTCACATGCAAATAGCAAGTAACATAACTATATAAGCAAACATAAAACATCATTTGCATAATCATCACCGAGACATTCATATCACATTTTCATTTATCATCTTACCATATTGTTGTTATATCGAGTTTTCAACCCGAGGGTTAAGTACATACCTGTTCAAAGTATTCATTTCACAACACTTACCAATACGTCCCTTTCATCTCAAGTATTCCTCCGCTTGAGTAAAATTTTACCCGTTGAACACATCGGAATATAATTCGAATACATGGAAAGTTTGCACATAAGTGTCACATATGTAGCCAAGCTACTATGTAACCCGCCCATAAGCGAACTCGGACTCAACTCAATGAGCTCGGGCATTCGCATCCATGAGTGAACTCGGACTCAACTCAACGAGTTCGGATGCCTAGTTACATCTCACGAACTCGGACTCAACTCAACGAGTTCGGACATTTGCATCCATAAGTGAACTCGGACTCAACTCAATGAGTTCGGATGCTCAACCATCCTAGTGACATGTCACTTGTATCCTAATCTATTCCTAAGGTTCAAACGGGCATTTTCCTCGATCACACATCTTTGCCATCTTCCACGGAATATCGAAATTAATACTTCGGTGATAGTTCACACTCATCAAGTAATTCACATAATTACATATTATTCAACAATAACCACAAAGCATAATATTTCATGATAATAATCAGCATCATATCATATAAACAACATTAAATTGCTTAAAATGACAATTATGTTACAACATTTACACATGAACTTACCTCGTATGCGAAAATGGCTACTTTTACCATTTCGTCCACAACTTGGTATTTTCCCCATTTTAGCCCGAATTTTAGTTTTCCTTGCTCTATCATTTAAAATATAGTCTAATTAGGACTCACATTATTCAAATTAACCCAAAATCATATTTTGGCAAAATTACAGTTTTGCCCTAAACTTTTGCATATTTACACTTTTTCCCCAAAGCTCGTAAATTAAACTTCAGCCTATTTTCTTATGTTTTATGACATGCTGATCATTTTTCCCTTCTATGGCAACATCAAATTCTCACTCTAACATGTAGTTATGACTATTAGGTATTTTTACCGATTAAGCCCTTTTGCTAGTTTTCGCTTAAAACCGAGTAGCACAAGTTGTCTAACATAATTTAAAACCTCATATTCTATCATAAAACACCAAAATACAAAAATTTCACCTATGGGTATTTTTCCAAATATAAACCCTAGGTTAAATTATTGCTAGCATGAGCTTAATCGAGCTACCTGGACTCCAAAAACGTAAAGAACTTGAAAAACGGGGCTAGAATGGACTTACAATCGAGCTTGGAAGCTTGAAAAACCCTAGCCATGGTTTCTCCTTGCTATATTCGGCCATGGGGTTGAAGATGAGCAAAATTGGCTTTTAATTTTGTATTTTAATTCATTTTACCCCTAAATGACCAAAATGCCCTTACTACTAAACTTTCCAAAAATTCCATCCATGTCCAATTTTTGTCCATAGACTTAGAAATTGGTAAAATTTCTATTTAAGACCTCCTAATTAATATTTCAAAACAATTTCATACTAGAAACTTCTAGAATGCAAGTTTTACAAATTATTCGGTTTAGTCCCTAATTTCAATTTAAGCACTTTATGCATAAAATTTCTTCATGAAATTTTCACACAATCATGCAATCATATCATAGACCTCGAAATAATCATAAAATAATTATTTCTATCTCGGATTTTGTGGTCACGAAACCACTATTCCGACTAGGCCCAAAATCAGGATATTACAGGTATTTTTCCAAATATGAACTCTAACTCAAAATATTACTATCATAAGCTATATCGAGTTACCGGGATTTCAAAAATGTAAAAATCATTAAAAACGGGACTTGGAATCACTTACTATGAAGCTTGAAAGTTGAAGAAACCCTAGCTATGGAGAGAGGGAGCATTCGGCAACAACAAAGGAAGATGATAACCAATTTTGTGTTATTTTTCACTTTTTATTTCATTTAATATCCAAATGACCAAAATGCCCCTCCTTACTAAACTTTCAAAAAAGATTCCTTCCATGTCCTAATTTTGTCCATGAACTTAAAATTGGTCAAAGTACCATTTAAGACCTCCTAATTAATATTTCAAAGCAGTTTCATACTAAAAACTTCTAGAATGCAAGTTTTGCAACTTATTTGATTTCGTCCCTAACTTTAAATTAAACTCGTTATGCCAAAAATTTCTTCACGAAATTTTCACTCAATTATGCAATCATATCATAAACCTCAAAATAATTATAAAATAATTATTTCTATCTCGAATTTGTGGTCATGAAACCACTATTCCGATTAGGCCTTAATTCGGAATATTACAACTCTCCCCCTTTAAAGATTTTCGTCCTTGAAAATCTTACTGGTAAACAAATGTGGGTATTGATTCTTCATAGTTTCTTCGGGTTCCCATGTAGCTTCTTCTATTCCATGCTTTTGCCACAACACTTTCACAAGTGCAATACTTTTGTTACTTAGCTGTTTGACCTCTCGAGCTAAATCTTAATCGGTTCTTCTTCATAGGTCATGTCTGGTACAGTTCAATTTCTGTCGGTGAAACCACATGTGAAGGATCCGAACGATACCGACGTAACATAGACACATGGAATACATTATGAATCTTTTTCAATTGAGATGGCAATGCTAACCGATAGGCTACCAGTCCAACTCTTTCAATTATTTCATACGGCCTAATAAAACGCGGACTTAATTTGCCCTTCTGTCCAAATCTGAGAACTTTCTTCCACGGAGACACTTTTAAAATACTTTATCACCAACTTGAAATTCAATGTCTTTTCATTTTAAATCTGCATAAGATTTCTGTCTATCTGAAGCAGCTTTCAAACAATCTCGAATTATCTTCACTTTTTCTTCTTTTTCTTTTATTAAATCAACTCCATAGATCAAATTTTCCTTGAGTTCAGTCCAATACAAAGGCGTTCGACACTTACGACCATACAATGCTTTATAAGGTGCCATCTTCAAACTCGTCTGATAACTATTATTGTAAGCAAATTCTACCAACGGTAAATATCTTTCCCAACTTCCTTGAAATTCCAATACACAACATCTAAGCATATCTTTAAGAATCTGAATTACTCTCTCTGATTGCCCATCAGTTTGTGGATGGAAAGCAGTACTGAAATTTAACTTCGTACCTAACGCGTCTTGCAACTTTTGCCAAAACCGCGAGGTAAACCTCGGATCTCTATCCGAAATGATCGACAATGGTATTCCGTGTAGTCTAAAAATTTCTCTAACATACAGTTCAGCCAACTTGTTAAGAGAATAATCCCTACGTACTGGGATAAAATGAGCCGACTTAGTTAATCTGTCAACTATTACCCAGATTGCATCTTTCTTTCCTGGAGTCAGTGGCAACCCTGAAACAAAATCCATAGTAATCCGATCCCATTTCCATTCAGGAACCATAATAGGCTGAAGTAATCCCGAAGGCACTTGGTGTTCAGCTTTCACCTGTTGACAAATTAAGCATTTTGATACAAACTCGGAAATATCTCTTTTCATTCCACTCCACCAGTACATTTTCTTCGAGTCTTTATACATTTTCGTACTGCCTGGATGAACCACCAAACAACCATTATATGCTTCATGCAAAATCTTTTGAATCAATTCATCATTTTTTGGTACACAAATCTGATTTTTAAACATCAAGCAACCATCAGAACCGATTCTGAAATCTGATCCCGTATCAACTTCACACTGCTTTCTCTTGGCTTGCAAATCTTGATCATTTTTCTGAGCTTCAGAAATCTCTTGTAAAAACATCAGTCTTGCTCTTAACTCTACTAGAATCGAACCATCATCTGACATTTTCAATGGAGTGTTCATAGCTCTCAAAGCAAACAACAACTTTCTACTTAAAGCATCGACAACCACATTCGCTTTTCCCGGATGATAATCAATAACAAGCTCATAATCTTTTCAAATTCAAGTCTTTTTGTGACATCAAGTACTTAAGACTTTTGTTGTCGGTATATACCCGACACTTTTCACCATACAAATAATGTCGCCAAATCTTCAAAGCAAACACCACCGCAGCCAATTCCAAATCGTGAGTAGGATAATTCCTCTCACGAGGTTTTAACTCCTTCGAAGCATAAGCCACCACTTTTCCTTCTTGCATAAGTACACACCCCAAACCATTTAGAGAAGCATCACTATACACCACAAATTCTTTACCTGATTAGGGCTGTACTAACACTGGTGCCTCTGTTAATAACTTTTTCAATTCTTCAAAGCTCTATTGACATTCTTCTGTCTATTCAAATTTAACATTCTTTCGGAGTAGTCTAGTCATAGGAGCAGCAATTATAGAAAATCCATTTACAAACCGTCGATATTACCCAGCTAGCCCCAAGAAACTTCTAACCTCAGTTACATTTTTCGGTGGTTTCCAATCAACAATGGCTGAAATTTTACTAGGATCAACCCGTATACCATCACCTGAAATAATATGACCCAAAAATCCAACTTCCCGAAGCCAAAATTCACTTTTACTAAATTTAGCATACAGCTGCTTATTTCTCAAAGTTTGCAAAACTATCCTCAAATGCTCAGCATGCTCTGTCTCATCTTTTGAATAAATTAAAATATCATCTATAAACACCACAACAAATTTGTCCAAGTATGGCCGAAATATGCGATTCATTAAATCCATAAACACAGCAGGAGCATTTGTCAACCCGAATGGCATAACTAAAATTTCATAATGATCGTACCTTGTTCTAAAAGCAGTCTTAGGCACATCCGACTCTTTTACTCGCAGTTGATAATACCCAGATCTCAAGTCAATCTTTGAAAACCATGTTGCTCCTTTTAGCTGATCAAACAAATCATCAATTCTTGGCAACGGATACTTGTTTTTGATTGTCACCTTGTTTAACTACCGATAATCAACACACAACCTCATAGAACCATCCTTCTTTTTCACAAATAACACGGAAGCACCCCAAGGTGAAAAACTCGATCTCACAAAGCCTTTATCAGTCAACTCTTGCAACTGCGACTTTAACTCTTTTAACTTTGTTGGTGCCATTCTATATGGAGCAATCGAGATTAGAATTGTTCCCGATATCAAATCAATACCAAATTCTACTTCCCTGACTGGAGGCAAACCCCGCAATTCTTCTGAAAATACATCCGCAAATTCACACGCAACCGACACTAATTCAACTTTGTTTTCAACTTCTTTTGTATTAATTACATACACCAAATAAGCTTCATAACCCTTTCTCAAATATCTTTGAGCCGACATTGAAGAAATCACACTAGACAATGCTTCTGATTTATCTGATTCAACCCGTAGAGTTTCACCATTTTCACACTTTAATTCTATAACCTTTTCTTTGCAATTTATTATAGCATCATGCAACATCAACCAATCCATACCCAAAATAACATCAAACTCATCAAACGGCAACAACATCAAGTTGGCCGGAAAGTAATGACCTCGAATCATTAAAGGACATTTCTTGCATACTTTATCAACTATCACACATTTTCCTAACGGATTCGACACTCTAATTATAAATTTTGTGTTCTCAACAGGTATATTCATGCTAGACACCAGTTTCATGCATACATATGAATGAGTAGACCCGGGATCAATCAAAGCAATAACATTAACATCATAAAGAGAAAATATACCGGTAATCACATCGGGTGAGGAAGCATCTTCACACGATTTAATAGCATAAGTTCTAGCCTGAGCCCTTCCTTCAGGTCTAACTACTGCATCTCTGGCAACATTCTTACTGCTTGCTTCACTCCTAGCTTTTCTTGGATACCTTCCCCTCGAATCCGCACCACTTGCTTTTGTGTACTGAAATTTTTCTTCCTCAGCTCTCTCTGGGCAGTCTCTAATAAAATGATCTGGAGAACCACATCAAAAACATTCATTTGCTCTGCACGGACCAAAATGATTTCTACCGCACCGCTGGCACTCGGGTTTAACAAATCTCGAGTTCCCTACACTGGCTGCCAAAGTAGTCTGGGACTTAGGACCCACATTTTGCTTCTTAAAATTCCCATATGATTGCCCAGCTGAAACTTGGGGACGAGGATTCATATTTCTTGACTTTCTGGGTTGCTGTGAGGGTACATTACTCATTGGTCTTTTCTTCCAATTTCGTGTCTCAGATTCTACTTTTTTCTTTTCCTTAAGTAGTTCTTCAGCCTTGCAAGCTCGATTGACAAGTACCACCATTTCTTTCAGTTCAAGGATCCCAACAAATACCTTGATGTCTTCGTTGAGCCTGTCTTCAAATCGTCGACACATTTTGGCCTCTGTAGGAACATATTCTCTAGCATACTTACTCAATCGAACAAACTCTCTTTCATATTCTGTAACTTTCATATTACCTTGCTTCAGCTCAAGAAACTCTTTATGTTTCTGATCAATAAATCTTTCACTAATATATTTCTTCCGAAACTCTTCTTGAAAGAATTCCCAAGTTACCCTCTCTTTCGGTACCACTGAAATCAAAGTCTTCCACCAATTATAGGCTGAATCCCTCAACAAAGATACAGCATATTTCAAACATTCTTCAGGTGTACAAGATAATTCATCAAATACCCGGATAGAATTTTCAAGCCAGAACTCTGCTTTCTCGGCATCATCATCAATATTTTCCCTAAATTCTTCGACCCCTTGTTTACGAATTCTGTCAACTGGAGTTCTGTGAAATTTTATCATATCCACACCCTGAGGCATCGGGGGTATAGGTTGAGGAATTGGGGGAGGTGGGGGAGGTCGTACATTTGGGTTCGTACGAACGAACTCAGTATACCATGCACTCATCATTTGGAGAAAGGCTTCCCAATCCCTTTCTCCTCCTCCCTGACCAACAGTAGGGGGTGGATTTTCAGTCTGCGTTGCCCCTTCAGCTGGAGCTAGTGCATTACTCTCTACTTCATCTGCCACAGCTGGATCGGGATCCATTTACTATATAAAAAAATCATTTAAAAAGGTCAGAAGTTGTCACACTATCACAATTTATACATATAGCATGTCTAGCAAAATCCGTACATACAACACGTAGTCCGAGAATCGACTAAACCTGATCTGATACCACTAAATGTAACGCCCCCACGCTCGAGACCGTCACTGGAGTCGAGCTTGAGGTGTTACCGAACATAATTTATCAAATTAAGAACTTCGAATCATTTGTTTCTACATTCACAGCTTTCTAGTTACCTACGTCACAGTTACAAGAAAAATCATATCTCAAGTTACAAAACTCAAAATCAAAATCCGTAAATTTTTCCTAAATCTAGACTCATATATCTATTTACTAAATTTTTTATAGGATTTTTGCTGGGCCAATTAGTACAGTTTATTAGTTAAATTTACCCCTATTTCAGGACTTGGCTGGACTGCCCTCTGTTTACTACGAACCATATATCTCTCTGTGAAAAATTTATATGACTGTGCCGTTTGTTTATCCTGAAACTAGACTCAATAAGGATTCCAAGAATATAAAATAAAACACCTAATTATTTTTTTACAATTTATGGTGAATTCCTAAATTTGGAACAGGGGATCCAGAAATCACTCTGGCCCTGTTTCACAAAAATTCAAATATCTTCTAACATATAATTCCTTTACTTGTTTCATTTGTTTTATGTGAAAATAGACATATTGGGCTTAAATTTAATATTTAATCCATCACCAAATTCAATTTCTATGATTTTTAGTAAATTTTCAAACTCACGTCAGTGTTGCTGCAATGTTCTGTTTATGGCAAATTTCATCTTTTCATGAGTTTTTATGGACTAGATAACCTATTAACTTTCCATGACATCAAACGTGGTCTAAATTAGTCATTTCCATGACCTATCATTATCAAGCAATTTCTCAACCAAATCACCACCATATCACAAAATTATTTACACGAAATAGGTATATTGCTATACATGCCATACTTAAGTCTTACAAGCCATTTACCAAAAAATGTCCTTCGAATAGTGTGATCGAACCTTCGACCTGTCCCGATTCCCGAGCCGGCTTGTTCAAAACTACAGTGAATAAAAAGGAGGGAGTAAGCATAAATGCTTAGTAAGTTCATATGCAAATAACAAGTAACATAACAATACAATTATACCAAACAACCTTAGCATAGTATCACCAAAACATATATCACATTTTTAAACATCATTCATCATCTTACCACCTTATCGTTGTTGTATCTATTTTCAACCCGAGGGTTAAGTACACACCTGTCCAAAGTGTCCATTTCACAACACTTACCAAAACGTCACTTGCATCTTAAGTGTTCTTCCATTTCACTAGAAATTTTACCCGTTGAACACATCGGAATATAACTCGGATACATGGATAATTTGCACATAAGTGCCACATATGTAATCAAGAAATCATGTAACCCGCCCCTAAGTGAACTCGGACTCAACTCAACGAGCTCAGGCGTTCGCATCCATAAGTGAACTCAGACTCAACTCAACGAGTTCGGATGCCTAGTTACATCTCACAAACTCGGACTCAACTCAACGAGTTCGAACATTCGCATCCGTAAGTGAACTCGGACTCAACTCAACGAGTTCGGATGCTCAACCATCCTAGTGACATGTCACTTGTATCCTAATCTATTCCTAAGGTTCAAACAGGATTTTCATCGAACACATATCCTTGCCATCTTCCGTAAAATACCGAAACCAATACTCGGTAGCACTTTATATTTAACAAATAATACACATAATTTGTATTTTATTCGAAAATAACCACAAAGCATATATTTCATGATAAAAATCAGCATATCATATAATTAACATCAATAACTTATAAATAACAATTATGCTACATTATTCACACATGAACTTACCTTGGTACCAAAATATAAGGATTTTGCAATTTAGTCCACAATCTTTTCTTTTCCTCGATTGGGGTCGATTCCACGTCTTTCTTGATCTAAAATAACACATTTAGCTTATTTAATACTCACATTATCAAATTAGTCTTTATTTAAAATTTTAGCAAAATTACAATTTTACCCCTAAACTTTTGCATATTTACACTTTTGCCGCAAATCTAGGGAATTAAACTTAATTCCTTATTCTTATGTTTTATAACATGCTGGTCACTTTTCCCTTCTATGGCAACATCAAATTCTCACTCTAACATGTACTTATGACTATTAGGTATTTTTGCCAATTAAGCTCTTTTACTCGTTTTCACTCAAAACCGAGTAGCACAAGTTGTCTAACATAATTTAAAATCTCATATTCCATCATAAAACATCAAAATTCACAAATTTCACCTATGGGTATTTTTCCCAATATGAACTCTAACTCAAAATATTACTACCATAAGCTATATCGAGTTACCGGGATTTCAAAAACGTAAAAATCATTAAAAACGGGACTTGGAATCACTTATTATGAAGCTTGAAAGTTGAAGAAACCCTAGCTATGGAGAGAGGGAGCATTCGGCAGCAACAAAGGAAGATGATAACCAATTTTGTGTTATTTTTCCCTTTTTATTTCATTTAATATCCAAATGACCAAAATGCCCCTCCTTACTAAACTTTCAAAAAAATTCCTTCCATGTCCTAATTTTGTCCATGAACTTAAAATTGGTCAAAGTACCATTTAAGACCTCCTAATTAATATTTCAAAGCAATTTCATACTAAAAACTTCTAGAATGCTAGTTTTGCAACTTATTCGATTTAGCCCCTAACTTTAAATTAAACTCGTTATGCCAAAAATTTCTTCACGAAATTTTCACTCAATTATGCAATCATATCATAAACCTCAAAATAATTATAAAATAATTATTTCTATCTCAGATTTGTGGTCACGAAACCACTATTCTGATTAGGCCTTAATTCGAGATATTACATCTCATGGGTCGAAAGGATGTTCTTTTTTGTTTGTCGTAGGATAAGTTCATCTAACACCTTTCTTTCTCATTCGAATGATGCTAGGGATTTGTTTTCCTTGACCAGGGTGTAGGCTTATTACTTTTCTACTGCAAGGGATCTTTTGATTCGTCGTAAATGCTTTTAGCATAGCATACTTATGTTTTTTTGGGTTTGTGGATTCTTATGAATTGATTAATGGTTCTTGTGAAGGTTATAGCATTGAAAAGAGCACGGGGATTTCAGGGCTAGAAGTGGTTGCGGTTGCTGATTGGTAAGTAGCATTAGTTGGTTTAAAACGTTTTCAATATTATGGTGATCGATTAATGAGGGGCTGAAACTATTGATGGGGTTGTTGTTATCATAGGTGTTTAATCTTGAAAGCGTTTCAACTACAATCCATAACAGGTGTGTAACTGTACGTCGTGAAACGTTACTGTAAAAAAATCAGAATAGGTGTGTATTCACACCCCCTTGGTTAGCTGCGAATCGGCAAAAGCTGAAAAATCGAAAAGTCAAAACTTTGGCATTTGAGGCCTCAGAGCGTGTGAATGCTCGTGTGGTAAATCGAGCCCACTTGGCTTGGGCGACAGACTGTAAAGGCTACCACGAGTGTCCTCGTGGGCTTGGGCCATTATGGGCCTTATTGGTCGCGATGGGCTATGGGCCGAGTGGGCTCGTGGGTCCCAATAGATAAAATACATGGTAAGTGATAAACATTGGACTGGGCTATGTATGTCACATAGCTGTAACTGAAATTGGGCTAAATAGGCCACACGAGCATGTGGGCCCACTTGGGCTGAGTAATGGGCCTTGGACCCATTTACATAGTTATGATCATTTGGGTTATTTGTGTCACTCGAGGTGACTGTAGACCTTCGAAGAGTCGTTATTTGAGCTAAAACCCCGAAATAGAAAAAATGACCAAAATACCCCTGTAGGGTAAAATGACCATAATGCCCCTATATGGAAAAATGATGATTATGCCCTTATGTTCCGTATGATTGACGTGCTTATGATTTACATATATGATTGTACTGAGTATGAATTTGCATACACGTGATATTTATGATATGACATACTGCATGGGGTTGGGATTTTGATATGAAGGAAGTACTATATTGGTGACTATGTCACATTTACTATTACTAGTGGCTATGCCACAAATACTGATACTGGTGGCTTTGCCACATTTACTGTTCCTGGCAGCTATGCTGTGTTATTATTACTGGCAGCTTTGCTGCGAATTTGGTGTGCTGGCTGGGTGGGTCGATTTATATCCCCACATGGTGTGTTGGTTGGTACGGGTGGTGTGCTGGATGGATTTGGGATGGGTTGCATAGTTGCACTGTACTAATACTGAATTGGGCTTAGGCCCACACTAGGGCTAAGGCCCAGACTGATACCGCATGCACTGTTTACTGTCTATCTGTTAAGGGATTACACACTGAGTTTTCATAAACTCACCTTTTCTTTTAACTGCACAGGTAATCCCTGGCATTGGACAATTTGGAGCCGCTAGGGACTTAGAGGTGGCCACATGATCGCAGATTATTTGATTATAACTTAATTTATTCAAAGATTTTAGAGTTGATTTTTAATTATGTAATAAGGCCATTTGGGAGATTTTAACTTTTATTGGGCTTCTGATTTCGTACTTTAAACTGCTAGAGTAGGAACATTGAGTTTTCAAAATTATAACAGGTTCAAAGAAAAACATGCATTCTTAACCTTAAGGTTTTTCAACTAGAGAAACTTCTACGGTTTTAATTGGTTTAAGAAATCAATGATAAAAAATGCTTTAATATGTTAATTTCAGTGGTAATAATGGAATTTACCGGGTTTTCTCAAGCAATAAAAACTAAATGGATTTTAACTTAAAAACGATTTTCACCAACAAGTTCAAGTTTTGAAAGGTACTTTGATGTGACATATTAGATTCGGTCGTAAGGTCTAGGTCGGGTTTGGGGTGTTACAGTAATTAATGCAACTTAAATTATGTTTTTAATATTTTGTTATTGCATAACTTGTACAATTATCATTATGGATTCGCTCGACAAAGATTCGTTACAGTGAAATTCCCGGTTGAACCTTAGGAATAGTTAAGATACAAATGTCATGACATTAGGGTAATGAGTTTACGTGTAAGACCATATCTGGGATATGGCATCGTTATGAGATTTCATGTAAGACCATGTATAGGACATGGCATCGGTATGAGAATCGTGCAAGACCATAGCTGGGCTATTGGCATCGATATGAGATCCCATGTAACACCATTTCTGGGATATGACATTGCTATGATTCTATGTGTATGTAATTCCGGAGTATCCTTTAGTATTCCAAGTGGTTCATCAAGTAATTTAAAGATTATGTCAAAGATATGAAAGCTTATGGTTATGTTATGAAGTGGTATAGGTACGTACACAAAAGTCACGAGAAATGATCTCGATTTAAGATGCATTATTGGTAAGGATGCAAATGAGTAAAATATGTTTATGAACACTTGATGAATTTGTGCTAATTTACATTATGTTATACGTATGTTATTGTATGTTTAAAGTTGTTTATTATTTACATGCTAACTTACTAAGCTTAAAGATTACCCCCTTCCTTTTCATTCTTATAGTGTCATCAAGTCAGGTCGGGGATCGAAGACGGTCGGAGATCCACTCACACTATCAAATTATCATTTTGGGTACTTATTATTACATTATTTTGAGTTATGGCATGTATTAAACCTCTAAAGGAACATCTCTAAACAATTTATTTACCCTCACTGTCTATCCTAAAGGACTCAGTACAGTAACCTCACTCGTAGTGCTCTAAACCAAGATACCCAGAGTCTTAGACACAGTACAAGCTATATAGAAGTGAGTATATCCTATATCTATTAGTGTAATATAAGGTACATCATAGATAAAGAACGTACCCGTGATAACATATGAAGCATCGCCATCCTCTCGGTATCGTACAACATAAACTAGAGCCAGCTGCCTCGCCTCAGTATATCCAACACCTCTGCTCGGTGCTCTCTGACCAAGACCCAGACCATTCCCACCTCTAGCCTGAGCACGACCTCTTGGTGGCTGCTGGACACCCCTCGGCAGCTGTGTGGTACCCAAACCTGTTGCTTGCATCTGATTGGGCCTCCATGGACACTTTTTGATACAGTGCTCCAATGATCCACACCTCAAACATGCCCCAATCCTTTTCCAACACTCACCCTGATGGTGACTCCCACAATCAGCATAGGGTTACGGTCTAGTAGTAGCAATAGGGGTCATAACTCTGACCGGCCTATTAACTCTAGCCTTTTTCTTAAGCCTTAAAAAGGAACTCGAGGGCTCTAAATCCCTCTTGTTCCTACCTCTCTCTTTCTCATGGTTCTAATGCTCAGTGCGCTTCACCTCCTCAGTGATCTTCGCATTATCAACCAAAGCAGCAAAATCTCACTCCTTCTATGGAGCTATCAGAGTCCATAAACTATCCTTGAGGCCATCCTCAAAGCGAACATATCGCTCGTACTTAGTCGCCACCATACCTCGCGCATAGCGGCTTAGTCGCAAAATTTGAACCTCATATTCGGCCACTGATCTATCCCCTTGAGTCAGATTCAAAAACTCTCTCATCCGGGCATCCACATAACTAGCACCCACATACTTTCCCTAAAAAGTAGTCTTGAAAAACTCCCAGGATAGTCGATCGGGCTGAGTGCCCTCTTTAACCGTAAACCACCACTGGTAAGCCTCATCTTTCAACAGTGACACTACACCCTTGAGTTTTTGCTCAGGGTGCAATCCATATCATCCATGATCCTCTCTGAAGCCTCAATCTAATACTCAGCCACATTAGGGGCAACTCCAGCAATACCCCGAAAAATCTCAACTCTATTAGACCAGAGTCATTTTTTATTTGACCCTCGGCCCACTGCACCAATATTGGGCCCGATGACCCTCTCCAGAATCCATAACATATCTTGGGACAACGCGTTGTCTTGAGCCGTATGATCATAAGACCCAGTCTCAGTCACAGGTGAAGCCGACGTCTCTCTAGTTTCCAAATTAGGCATGTAGCCAGATGATGAAGACCTAGCTCGAGCACCTCTACAGCCCCCACCACGGTCTCTTGTACCCCGTCCCTAGTACCTCTAGTGCTCATTATCGTATAGCATTTTATCTGTATGAAAAATTTTATCCATCATTTTATAGTTCCAGTGTTTTAACAAATATTTTATGGGAAACAGTGTCAGTAATTCAAAGTTCATCTTCGCAGTCACATTACAGATTTACTATCTTCTTAGTGTACACTACTAAAGTATTTTTAGTATAGTATGCTATCTATAATAGCCTCAGTATTTACTATATATATCATTTTAATAAAAAACACATAATAGTTACAGAAAACTTATAGGATCGATGCAGAGACTCGGTGTACCACACATTCAGTAAAACATTTCAAAACGTTTGAAAGAAATCATTTAGAAATTCAAATTTTAAAACCCAAATCCACAACGAGTTTTGCAACCTGTCTCTGATACCACTAAATGTAACACCCCAAACCCGGCCCAGATGTTATTGTCGAATCTGGCGATGTCACATGAAAGTGCTTTTGAAAACTAAGTCGTTGTTAAGTCATTTTTGTTATCTTATATTATCATTAAATCAAGTTATTTGTTTTCAAAAACATTATCCATTTATTTACAAGTCATTATAATTAGCGGAAGCTTTTAAAATGATTTACGTAGCGGTGAGTGTTTTGAAAGAAAACATATGAACTTTTGAAAAACCCATGTTTTCCTACCACTAGTGATTATGAATCATAAGCAACGAAAAACAAATCCCAAATTAAGGTAAAAATCCATAAAGGCCTTATTATAGTAAAAATTACCCCCAAATAATAATACTTATAATCATAATCAAATACAAAAATATATGTGGTTGGGTGGCCACCTTTGAGTCCCTCATTGCACCGATCCACCTATGTCTGGGGATTACTTGTGCAGTGAAACAAAAGGGGTGAGTTTACGAAAACTCAGTGTGTAATCCTCATGTACAAAAACAGATAGCATACAGATAATCACAGTCTGGGCATAACCCTTTTTCAATAACAGTGTCAGTATAGTTTGGGTCTTAGTCCATCTCAGTATAGTAATAGCCACATATATGCAATCACAAGATTCCTACCCAACCAGCCTCTACACACCATCTCCATCCAACCCTACACTCCATGTGGGGATATAATCATTCCACCTAACCCTACACTCCAAGTAATGCCGAATGCAGCACCATACAGTAATATGCACCTGAACTGCTAGTAAATCAGGCTCGAGGCCTATCAGTGCACTTCCTCCGCATAATATAACCCTCAACCCAATGCATCAATATACAACATTTCATGCCAATCATAGCATTATACATGCATTCAGAACAGTTTTAGCAGCATGCCTCATATACAGTCATACAGATGTCTATATCATATAAAGGTATAACAGTCATTTCAGTCAATCTGGGGTCTAAGTACACTTACCGACCCTATAGTAGGTTCATAGTTGTATCGGGCGACCCATGCAACCTTAGCAGTTTAATAGTGAAAATGGGCTCATAAGCCTATGTCATTTTCCCACGTGGGCCTATAGGCCCGTGTGGCCCATAAGGCCCAAAAGTGGCCTTAGCCATGTGGATCACACGTCCTGGCCTAATAATCCCACATGCTCGTGTGGTTCACTCATGTGGGACCCACACGCCCTTGGGCTGACTTGGGCCAATTCGGCCCGACTCATGAATCGCACATGGCCTGCCTCATCGATCACAAACCCGTGTTCGAACACACGACTTACCACATGGGCAGCCACACGTCTATGTGACGTTGACGATTCAGATTTCCGGCTTTTCGCCGATTTTAGTTTGCGGAGTTGTATATTCACACACCTGATGTGATTTGAAGTTAATCATACTCTGAATACTCCTACACCTGGATTCAACCAAAATGTCATTTAATCAGTTACCTAACTCATCCCCTTAGTTCCTTGAAGACGCACCAATCAACCTTGGTCTCCACCTAATACGAAAGTCACAAAACCTTTTCATTAAACTTATATTTGGATTACACTACAATCTCAATTAAACCACACTTACTGCTCAACACCACCTTTCATTCAGTAACTTATAACTCGTTACAACAAACACCTAAATCACTTACAAAACAACGACAGAGCAGAGTGTAATTCGGTAATGCAGTAAACAAAGAACCGAAGAGGAGGATTGAACTGAAAGAGTAAAACAGAGGGGTAACGACAAGAAGAGGAAAAGAAAAAAGAAAATGATGCTCAGAAAAGTGGAAAGCCGAAAGGGGACAGAAAGTAAAGCAGAGAATTACCTATCAATATTTGGCCAAAGAAACGTGCAAGATGATACACAGTGTGCTAGAGGAAAAGAGAACCTAGCGTCAAAACAATTTGAGGGTAGAAAGGGGAATCGATATCTCTGGAAAACAATGGCAAGAAGATAAAAAGAAACAGAGAAGGAGGAAATCAGTAGGAAATCAATCAAGATGAAAAGCAAGACAATGACCAAAACCGAAAGTTTGAGAGATTGAGTGGAAGAGTGTTTGGCCAAAGAAAACAAGAAAGGGACATTTGCTAGAGGAGTAGAAGAAAGCAACGTCAGAATAGAAGAAAAAGAAAGATATTTGAATGAACCCTAAGCAATATTCGGCCTCCAAGAAGTGCAAAACGTTGAAAGAAATTGAAATGGAGAGAAAATACCTTCCAAAACTGAAAACTTGAGAAACAACAGTTCAATTTCAGTACCAACTCTCCCACTAACTTCAAACTCCCATATTTTCCTCCCCAAATCCCTCAAAACTGTCCACTTCTCCCTCAACCACCAAATTCAAACTCTACTACAACTCTTCAGTAGTTCAGTTTGACTAAAACACCCACACGGCACTAGCAGCAAAATAAACACTTTACTATGCCCACCAAGACTGATGTGAGCACGCCCAGGGCATCCTCGAGTGCAAACCAAGATCTAAATGAGCTGCCTAAAGGACCTATAACTCAAGCTTATGCTAAACATTTCCTAGAAGCTATTTTAGCTTCTAATGCAAAACCTTGGTTCGAAACAAGGGCCAAAGCTCACAAAATCAGCTTGAAGCAACTATCCAAAGGACCCGTGCATTGTTGGCAAGCTGATCCTAGCTCATTTCTAGCTCCTCGAGCACCGTCCAGCTCAACTCAGCTCATTTGAGCTTATTTCAGCTCGTTTGATCTCAACCGAGCTTACTTTCAGCTCCTTCTTTCTTTCTTTCAATAAACTAAGTCTTAATTTAGTTTATAATTAAGTTTGCTACAGCTCATGCCGAAACCCCTAGCTCAATTTCAACTCATTAAGTGTTTTGACTATTTTTGAGCTAGCTGAATTTATTATAAGTTGACTTATAATTATTGTGTTCAAATTTAGTTAGTGATATTAAGTTATTTAGTTATTATTTTAAATTATAATTATATGAATAGTTGTGTGTTATTTAATTATGTTATTTACTTTTGTAGGTTAGCCGAATTTGGAAGATACATTCATGGCATTTAATGCAAGGTCCATGGGAAAGTTAATTGAACGGGAGGATGCATGCATGGACCGGTTCAATGTTTGGAGGACATACATTCATGTACATGGAAGGTTAATGCATATTGAAAGGTGCATCTCCCTTGGACGGCACACATGCATGAATGGGGGGTAATCAATGCAAGTGCATGTATGGCTAGGTTCAAGGCCCCTTCCAAGTTCCATGTACAATCGATGCATGTGGGAGGACCCTTGGAGTTTCCTAAGCACCTATTCGGCCAAGAGACACCCTTTGGGAGTTTCATGCATCCCATGGCCGAACCTAGACAATCCCATTGGATTCCAAAGTTTGCTCATACATGAAGCTGCCCATTCATCTCCTATTCGGCCGAACATGGACAAGGACAGCATTGGTCATTTTTCTAGAAGGTTCATGTCTTAATTTAGGTTCATTACTTAATCATTAAGTTCATGAATGGACTATTCGGTTAGCATAAGAAACTAGTATAAATAGTTTGTTGATTTCATTTGTAAAGGACTTTTGACTTTTGATCATTTGAATGAACTTTGTTCAAAGAGTGAGTTTTCTCCTCTCTAAATTCGTACGAGTTTCGATCTGACTTATCTAGCGTGCTAGTGGCGTCTATCGTTCTCTTTTGAACTTATCACCTTGCTTTGGTGTGGCGTTCAACCCTTCTACGATTCTGCAATCCCACCTTGAACCGAATAGAAATCGGGGTGACACTTTTTAGTGTTGAATCGTTTCTGGCGTTTAAGCTCATTTATCCATTCCACCGACTATCCTAGATTTTACCCAACTATAATATCTTTTTACAAAACCGAGCCTTCATTTATCAACTTCCATTTTTCTTATTTTTATCCTTAAATCGAGCCTACTACCCTTATAAATTTACCATCACCTTAGCCAACCTTTAAAACCATTTGAAAGCTTCCGCATCTTTAGCCTTATTTCATCCTATTTTCGATAACTCAACTATTCCTCGTCGACGATCGGGCAATTACGTGAAACAACTCAATTAATCCGGGCCGGATCACATCATCATCTGGTATCAGAGCTACTAAAACGAGGAGCGCCGACGTTTGTAATAAGGCCGCAAGTAGGTTCGAAACGTGAAAAAAAATCAAACAAAAAAATTTTGAGTTGTAATTTAATTTTTTTTCCTTTTATTTAGCTTACTATTGTATTGGAGTAACAAAAAAATCAAAAAAAAATTCGAAAAAAAAATTAAAAAAAAAGAAGTGACAAAAAAATATCGAGTTAAAAAAAAAGTGAAAAGTCTTGCGAGTTTTTATCATTATCACTTATTACTCCGATCATCAAGTTTCCCTTCCTACCATTATTTACCCATCCCAACGCCACATTTTAAACCAATTTTCTTCTTTA
Organism: Gossypium hirsutum; assembly: GCF_007990345.1. NCBI lineage: Eukaryota > Viridiplantae > Streptophyta > Magnoliopsida > Malvales > Malvaceae > Gossypium > Gossypium hirsutum. Next base: position 72,427,601 of record NC_053434.1, on the reverse strand, counting down.
TTCAGCCTACCCTACACCCGACATTATCCCTTGTAACCCATTTTGAAACCGACCCTCAAGTAGCAAATTAAGTCTATCGAGACGAATTACGAATTTGTAAGACGAGGTCGAGTGGTAAAAGGCAAGAGAGCGTGAGTTCATTCGAAAAAAAAGCCTAAAAGAGAGTTCAAACACAAGTGAGTGAATTTTTATTTTTGAGCGAACTTGAGAGATTTGTGGTGAGAATTATTTTTCTTTCTAATTTAACTTTTGTTTTCTAATATTTTGTTGAAGCATGTCTGAAGAATTTTCTGAATTTGAATTCCAAATGTGGAGACAAGAAATGCAAAGGATAATGCGATCTGAATTTCGACAATTCGACAAAGATAAAGAAGATTTGACACCTACTATCGTTGACATCAAGATTAGTGCAATCCTTCAAAGATTGGAAAATGAACCACAATGTGAAGATATGTTTCACACGCGTTGCCGTGTCCACGATAAAGTTTGCTGCCTCATTATTGATGGTGGAAGTAGGTCAAACATGGCTAGTATTCGAACGGTAAAAAAACTTGGCTTGGCCACTACCAAGCATCCACGACCCTATCAACTGCAAGGACTTGGTGTTGAAGGCAAATTTGAAGTTACTCAACAAGTGCATGTTGCATTTTCCATTGGAAGATACCAAGACGAAGTCCTTTGTGATGTTGTGCCTATTCAAGTTTGCCATTTGTTGCTAGGAGAACCATGGCAACCAGATCGCAAGGTCATTCACGATGAACGTACCAATAGGTATTCCTTCAAGCATCAAGGAAGGAAAATCACTTTAGCGCCGCTCACACCGGAACAAGTGCAAGAAGACCAATTCAAAATGAAGCAATCCATTGAGCGAGAAAAGGAGAAAGAGATTGAAAAAGAAATTGAAAGAAAATAAAAAGAAAACGAAAAAGAAAAAGAAATTGCAAAAGAAAAAGAAATCGAAAAAGTGAGAGAAAAAGAAAATGAAGAAAAGAAAATTGAAAAGAAAAAGCGAAAAAGAAATTGAAAGAGAGCTTGAAAAGAAATCAAGTGAAAAAGAAAGAGAGTCTATAAAAGAAACGAGTGAAGTGAGTAATCACGAAAAAGAGAGGAATTCTTTTGCTAACCCCCTTTCGAAATTACCTTGTGATTTTTCTTTGTTTCAGGTTTGCAAGATTCCATCCACGGATTGGTTCCAACTTCATTACCTTTCTACCGAGAGACGTTTTCAATTGATTGAAAGAGGTAAGTTGGAAGATAAAAATGATTGTCACATTTCCAATGGTAAGCAAGGTAAGGGTTCCTTGTTGAGCGAGTTTCAACTCATTTACTCACATGTTTATGACAAGATTGCTGAAAATTGTTTTTGCAAAATTGTTTTCCCCATTGAATTGGTTAATTTTCGTTCATCTATTATTTATGATTTTGTTTCAACTAGTGCTTTGAAAAGTTTTTTCTATGAGAAGTTTGTTGCTGGCAATTTTATTGAAGGCGTTCGATTAGATCAGCATGAACAAAGTGTGATAGTGTGCGATAAAGATTATTCACATACAAAGTTCGATTTGTTTGATTATCATATTCTGAATGATGGTGATTACACCTTCCATAGTGGTAAGAAGTGTTTTCCTATTGATGAGTATGGTATTGGCAAGAATTTTACTGAAGTACGAATAAATCCGCACAAAGAAATTTTGAACTCTTGTGATAAAAAGTTGGCATGTGAAACGCCTAGTCTACTTGTGTGTGGTGATAATTTGAATTTTCTATTTTTTTGCGTAAATTCCCCATGTTTGAACAAGTCTATTCGAATGAGATTTACGATGTATGAATGTTTGAACATATGCATGCTCAAATTCTTTTTGTTCCACTTGTGTGAATTGTTGGTAATTAAGAAATTCACACTGCATTTTGGAACGAGTGAACAATATCGTGTGTTCAACCCTGGAGTTCGCTATTCTGGTTCATCTTTGGGAGAAGACAAGCATTGTAAATTTTGTTTTAATGACCAAGTAAACAATCGTTGCTTGTATGATGCTTTGTCACTAAGTTTGAAAACGAGACGTGTGAATCTTGTTGGCTTGTTAAGACAAAATCAAATTTTTGATTGTAGAGAATGTTGTTTATTTTTGTTTAACAGAATCAAGACATATGAATGTTTAAAGGCATGCTTGTTTAATTTTCTTTTGATCCGAATATGTGATAAGACGATGGCATGTAAAATGGTTAGTGCATTTGAATTTGAAGATGGTGTCTCAAATCTGCCTTGCTATATAAATTCTGCATGTTTAAGTAAGATTGATCGAGTGGAACTTAGATTACATGATCATTTGGAGGACTCCTTGATAAATTTTGATTATAAATTTGATTTGATTCTGATGCATCCTTTATTACCAAGTATGGAAAACCATTGTGAACAGGTAAGATCCACTTCTACATTTGATCCCGGCATTGGATTATGCATTCTAATTTTGAATAAGATTCTGAAAAGATCGTTTGAGTTTATAAATTTTAGTGTCACTAATTCGTTCCATTTCTATGTAGGTGACACTTTGGAATGGTTTCCTCCTAAAGAGGGAGGGCATGGAACTAAATCATTTTCTTTTCAAACCATTTGTGGTTCCTGGAGTTTTAAAAACAATACTTTTCGGATCATGAACAAAAGGGCTTGTGATCTCGAAAAATTTTTCGCGAGCAAGTGGCCCGATTTGAGGACAAATCGTCTTCAAGAGGGAGGGTATGATGTGATCTCAATCACATCATGTTGTGGCACCACTCGTTGCTATCATGATTGGCCTAAACACGAGGGCCCCAAGTGCAAGATGAAGCTCAATCTCCGCTCAACAAGCTCAATCTTAGTTTTTCCCAGCTCGATTTAGCTCACATGAGCTTAATTCAGCTCGTTTGAGCTCAATTTAGCTTACTTTAGCTCGTTTGAGCTTGGCTTAAGTTTATTTCAACTCATTTATTTTAATGTCTGAATAAATTAAGTAATTTATTAATTTAGCTTAAATTACTACAGCTCATAATTATGTTCTGACTTATTACGTGTTTTAAATGTGTCTTGGCCGAATTTAATATGTCTTGTTAAGACTTTATTAAATTTGTCTAATTTAATTTATGTTTAATTAGTGTGTCTAAATTATATTAATGTTTGTTCAGCTGAATTTTATGTGATTTAATTTTGGTTCATGTGTTTTTGTAGGTGAGTTGAATTTGGAGAGTAATTAAACAGGGTTCATGCATGATAGGTTCAATGTATGGGACAGTGCATGTAAGGCCTCTTTCAATGAATGGTGGCTGATCTATTTGGCTCCCCAAGGCACCTATTTGGCCAAAAGGTGTCCAGCAACTTAAAGCACAAGCTTGGCCGATCGTATTCCCAAGGCAGCATCTAAGCCATTCACACCTCAATTTGACCAATCAGCTCCTATACATGTATGGGTGGATTCATGAACGTCCAAAGGGAGGGAATATTACCTTAATTCATCACATTGAATGTATAATGTGCATGTACAAAGGGGAGAACGAATTTACAAGGTACATGCTTCCATTCATGAACCAGCCCATCATTAAAGTTTTAATTAAGAGAGATGCATGACCCATGCACCTAGCATTCGTCCAAGAGGGGTTGGATATGAATTGAAGATGCACATTCATGGAACAAGGAAGCTTTCTTATTGGTTAAGCATGCATGAATGGGTTTTGGGAAGAAACATGATTATTCAACCATGCATGAACTTACACTATCCATGAACAGAGATTTAATGCTTGAAGTGTGAACATTTTTAATTGTTGTGTGAACCCATTAGTAGCTGAATTTTAATAGGCATTAGAGAGCCTATAAATAGTTTATTTTGTTTATTGTAAAAGGTGACAGAATTTGATCAATTAAACTTAATAGAACTTTTGTTCTTGTGAGGTTACCTCCTCTCTTCTTTCGTTCGAGTCTCGAAGCGACTTAACTAGCTTGCTAGTGGTGTCAATCCGAACTCCATTGAACTTATCACCGAATCGGTGTGGCGTTCAACCATCTTCCTATACCTTTGGTTCTTACCTCCATATAGGTAACGGGTCAAGGTCCGCTTCTATCCTTCATCAAAATTCACCTTAAGCAATATAAGACTTGGGGCAATACTTTTTAGTATTGAATCATTCTTAAAGTTTCAGTTCTTTATCCATTTCCATTTATCTATCATCTTTGTAACTTAATTCTTTGTTAAACCGAACCTATCTTTCATCAAACCAAAACTCATCCTTTGAACCCATTTTGCCTACCTTCCGCTTATAAAAATCATCTAACTCCATCTATCTACAAAATCGAACAAACTTCTCATCGACGATCGGGTAATCAAGTGAATCGACTCAATCAACCGAGCCGAATCACATCATTTGCTATCATGAACCATTTGTGCTTGCTTGATGTTATGACTTTAAATTTGAAAACGAAGTTGTTGAACTATGACAAGTTGCAAACGCTAAATCGAAGCTTTGGCTCTACATCATTGTTCAAAGTTTTTAAGTCATGGATTTTTGTTGTCCAAAATTATAATTCCCGAATGCTTCTTGTTTTTGGTATATCTCCAACGAAGAAATTCTTAACTCATTGCGAAAAGGTAAAATCAACTTTCACTTTTGATCCCGGCATTGGTTCATTTGTTCAATTTTTGCATAAGATCTTAAAAAGACCTTTTGAACTTATAAACCATGGTGTCTCTAATCTATTTAATTTTTGTGAAGGTGACACTTCGAAGTGGTTCCCTCCTAAAGAGGGAGGGTATAAACATAAATTGTGTCCTACTCAAGGCATGTCTGATTTGCAGGTTTTTGGGAGAAACTATGCCAATTCCATCGACAAAAGGGCTGGTGACGATGTAAAATTTTTTTCGAGAAAATGGCCCGATTTGGGGACAAATCGCTTTAAAGAGGGAGGGAATGATGTGAGCACACTCGGGGCATCCTCAAGTGCAAACCAAGATCTAAACGAGCTGCCTAAAGGACCTATAACTCAAGCTTATGCTAAACATTTCCTAGAAGCTATTTTAGCTTCTAATGCAAAACCTTGGTTCGAAACAAGGGCCAAAGCTCACAAAATCAGCTTTAAGCAACTATCCAAAGGACCCGTGCATTGTTGGCAAGCTGATCCTAGCTCATTTCTAGCTCCTCGAGCACCGTCCAGCTCAACTCAGCTCATTTGAGCTTGTTTCAGCTCGTTTGAGCTCAACCGAGCTTACTTTCAGCTCCTTCTTTCTTTCTTTCAATAAACTAAGTCTTAATTTAGTTTATAATTAAGTTTGCTATAGCTCATGCCGAAACCCCTAGCTCAATTTCAACTCATTAAGTGTTTTGACTATTTTTGAGCTAGATGAATTTATTATAAGTTGACTTATAATTATTGTGTTCAAATTTAGTTAGTGATATTAAGTTATTTAGTTATTATTTTAAATTATAATTATATGAATAGTTGTGTGTTATTTAATTATGTTATTTACTTTTGTAGGTTAGCCGAATTTGGAAGATACATTCATGGCATTTAATGCAAGGTCCATGGGAAAGTTAATTGAACGGGAGGATGCATGCATGGACCGGTTCAATGTTTGGAGGACATACATTCATGTACATGGAAGGTTAATGCATATTGAAAGGTGCATCTCCCTTGGACGGCACACATGCATGAATGGGGGGTAATCAATGCAAGTGCATGTATGGCTAGGTTTAAGGCCCCTTCCAAGTTCCATGTACAATCGATGCATGTGGGAGGACCCTTGGAGTTTCCTAAGCACCTATTCGGCCAAGAGACACCCTTTGGGAGTTTCATGCATCCCATGGCCGAACCTAGACAATCCCATTGGCTTCCAAAGTTTGCTCATACATGAAGCTGCCCATTCATCTCCCATTCGGCCGAACATGGACAAGGACAGCATTGGTCATTTTTCTAGAAGGTTCATGTCTTAATTTAGGCTCATTACTTAATCATTAAGTTCATGAATGGACTATTCGGTTAGCATAAGAAACTAGTATAAATAGTTTGTTGATTTCATTTGTAAAGGACTTTTGACTTTTGATCATTTGAATGAACTTTGTTCAAAGAGTGAGTTTTCTCCTCTCTAAATTCGTACGAGTTTCGATCTGACTTATCTAGCGTGCTAGTGGCGTCTATCGTTCTCTTTTGAACTTATCACCTTGCTTTGGTGTGGCGTTCAACCCTTCTACGATTCCGCAATCCCACCTTGAACCGAATAGAAATCGGGGTGACACTTTTTAGTGTTGAATCGTTTCTGGCGTTTAAGCTCATTTATCCATTCCACCGACTATCCTAGATTTTACCCAACTATAATATCTTTTTACAAAACCGAGCCTTCATTTATCAACTTCCATTTTTCTTATTTTTATCCTTAAATCGAGCCTACTACCCTTATAAATTTACCATCACCTTAGCCAACCTTTAAAACCATTTGAAAGCTTCCGCATCTTTAGCCTTATTTCATCCTATTTTCGATAACTCAACTATTCCTCGTCGACGATCGGGCAATTACGTGAAACGACTCAATTAATCCGGGCCGGATCACATCAAAGACTCAAACTCAAGTCCCTCAGCACTTTGCCACAATACTTAACCACCAAACCAACAGGCCCATTCTGTCATGTTATACCCATATTTATTTATAAACCTGTTGACTAGAGACAGGGGTTTATCCATTTAAAACAAAAATTTTGCACAAGTCAAGGCTAGAACCCAAGACTTCTCAAACTCTTCCCATGACACTTAGTCACTGAAGCAGACATGCATTTGTTAACACTAACATACAAAGATAAATATTAAGGGTTTTTGGGGCGTTACAGACATGGTCTTACACGTAATCATATAATGATGCCAATGTCCCAGACATGGTCATACACATAATCACATCTTGTTAATCCTAATGTCATGACATTCGTATCCTATACTATTCCTAAGGTTCGCACGAGACTTTCAGATATTGTAACCCTGTCGATTCTTGCTCGTATTTGATCATTCAACATTTATTGTAGTTTAATGACAATTAAACATTTATAATTCAATTTAAAGACATTTATTTGCATATGAACTTACCTTATATTCAGAATAAATGGACTGGATCGATATTCAATAACTTTTGATTTTCCCCAATCTAAATCTGATTTCTTTCATTCTTGATCTATATACATTGAAAATTAACTCATTTATTCATTAAATCAGTCAATTCATTCCACAACACATATTTGGGCATTTTTCACTATAGCCCTTAAAGTTCCACATTTTTACAATTTAGTCCCTATTTCAGAAATACACAAAATTCATGAAATTTCATTAAACCCAAGCCTAGCCGAATTTCATATAAGTTCGTAGAAGCCCAAAACTTTCATTTATTTCACATTTCAACCCCTTAATTTATACTTTTTACAATTAAACCCCTAATAGGCATTTTTACTTAAAATCACTTAACAAAACTTGTATAACTATCAACAAATACTCATTTTTCATCATAAAACATTCAAAAGCTCAAGCATTCATCAATGGCACTTCACAAAATTATTAACAACTTCAAAAATTAAGGCATGGGCTAGCTAGAATACAAAGCAACGATCTCAAAAACGTAAAAATCATCAAAAACCAAGCTAAAATCACATACCAATTGCTACCTCAAAGTGCCAAACCCTAGATAGACATGGAAGCTTTATTTTCACTTCAATAATCAATTATAGATGAAGAAATAAAGATTATTATAGTTTTTGTTTTATTTATTTTAGTTCAATAACCAAATTACCATATTAACTTTAGTATTAAAACATTAAAATCACTTAATATAAGGCCACCTATGTCAAATTCCACTATCAATGGTTTAATAATGTAACGCCCCAAAAATCCCGAAACCCAAAAATCGCAAAATCTCAATTTTTTTCTTTTTTTTTGTGCTTAGCATTCCCGGTTAAGTGTTAATTATGTGATGGTAGGTCTCGGTCAAGGTTTGAGTTTGAACCTAGGGGTAAAATAAATTATAGTTTAATTATTAAAAGAACCCTGAAGGCAAATAGGTGGGCTTTTGAATAAATGAAGGGAAAATTGGACAGAAAATAGCCTGCTGGCCTAGGGGATAAGTGGAGTGTGGCTAGTGTCAGAGGTCTGGAGTTCGAATCCCACTTTGCTCAAAAGAGGGATTTATTTTTGCTAAAAGATGGACAGGGGTGGCGTTGGATTTGAACTCTATAAGGAGTGATAAGATGAGAAATTTGAGGAGATGATCAAGGGGTTATCAAGGAGAAAAAGGAGGAGATGAGGAGTAAGGAAGATGTGGAGTCGAATTGGGAATTTGGGCTTGGGAAATTTGGCTATAGAGGCTATATATAGGTGCCGAATGGGAGATGGCCAAGCTAATGTCAAATTCTCCTTCATTTTGTTGCCAGAAACCCTTTTTTCTAAAAGCCTAAAACTTTTGTTTTTCTTTCTTTTCCTTGTGCCGATTTCCCATCCTTCCCCTACGCAGTTTTCTTTGATTCACTTTTGGTTTAGCCAACTTCTTCTTCCCTTTTCCCTTGGTGCCGAATAACCTTTTTTTTGCCATACAAATTGCAAGGGTCGAACACCTCTTTAGCCGAATACCCTTGGTGCAGCCATTACCCTTTCCACTCAGTCGATTCTAGTGTAAGTGTTCGGTCTTCCAATTGGTTGTTTTGCTAAGTATCGATTATTGTCCCTCATTTTTTCTAATCGTATTTGGGTAGGAATAGGTATTGAATCTTAGTCTTTGGATCTCTGCCGATTTACTCCTCAAGAGAGAGACTTTGGTAAGTACTCTTGATTTTAGTTGGCCGAATGACCATAGTTAAGGAAAGGGGGACTTGTGTTGGATACAAGTCACCTGTTATTTTGGTGTTAATAGTTAAGATTGGTGTAGGTCTAGGAGTTGATCTTGGTTAGTGCTTAAAGAAGAGGCTGTTATAACTTGTCGAGCAAGGTAAGGTGAAATGTGAGGTTTCAATTTTGGTAAAGATATGTATTAAACATGCGATTAATGAAGTGTGATATCGATTGTAGGTTCGGGGCTAAGGAAATCACAGTACGCTTTATTACCAGGTGTGTACATACACTGCACACACAAGTAGATCAACAAATCCCGAAAAGCCAAAATGCCGAAAAGTCAAAAGTTTGGCTACGGTAGTCTTGCGAGTGCGTGAACACTCATAAGGGGAAGTCGATAGGTTGCCTGAGGCCCATGGGTGATTCCGTGGACTTGGGTTGTGAATTGGCCAACCGGGCAAGAATGGGCTAAATGGGCCCGATGGGCTGTTGGGCCCATAATAGGCAAAAATTGATAATTGATGCTATGTGATGGAAAAATTGTATGTGAAGATGACTGTAAATGTGATTTGGGCCTAGTGGCCATATGAATGTTATTTGGGCCTAGTGGGCCACATAAAAGAGATTGGGCCCAATGGGCCATATATAGGTATGTGGATTTGTCTGGGCTTTGTAAGAGGTTGTGGGCCTAGTATATGATGACTGCATAAAACTTAATTAATTTATTAAGGACTGTGGACAAGTCATAGGCTTAAGGTGTGGCAACGGGTATGTGCATGTCTAGGATTGGATCTAGGGAGAGCTTGGTACTTAAGAGGTCTTAATGACCCACCTCCTCTTCTCTGGAATCCTACTTGGTGCATAGTATTCATTCATCTTAGCTCACGGGATTTGTTAACGGGCCAAGGTAAGTAAGACCCATAATAAAGGAAAATTATCGAAATGCCCCTAAGGGTGAAAATGACCAAAATACCCCTAAGTGTTGAATGTAAGATTTATGAATGTTACATGTATAACTGCTGCATACATATGATATTCTGTTTAGGTTGCATAAGGGTTGGGAATTACGGAACGGAGGAAGTATATGAGGGTCGCATGGTTGCTTGACAACCGTGGATCCACTGACGGCTTTTAAGCCCAATATGTGATTGGCAGCTTGCTGCAATGAAGGTAGTTCCACAACCGGGCTACCTCTGGAGTGTATCGGATGGGTGGGTCGATATTTATATCCCCACATGGTGTGTACCGGGGGACGAAGTTGGTGTGTAGCGGATGGATTATTGGGGTGGGTTGCACGGCATTGCATTGCATGTATATTGCATGGTGAATGATGAACGCTTATTACTTGTCGAGGGTTGTACACACTGAGTTTGCGAAAACTCACCCCCTCTTTTATTTTTCTCAGGTGATGCTCCGTAGGAGGTTCTATGTCTAGAGGGACTCTGGGTGGCCAGCTAGCAAGACAATTTGGGTTGGTTTTTAAAAGTATATAAGTTACTCGGTTATTAAGTAATTTTCATTTAGTATGGATTGTAATAAGGCTTTCCCCTTTTATTATTGTTTGGATTATTAAATTTGGGTGTTGTAATTATAAGAAATGGAACATGGATTTCCTAAGCTATAGTTTTCTTTTAATACTACGTTTCCGCAACTAAAGCTTTTAAGGATAAGTTTTCTTAACTCAAATGGTTTAAGCAAAGCTTCTCAATAGAAAAGGGATTTTTACTAAGTAATTGAGATGTAACTTTTAAGGAAGGGTTTTTAATGAAAACAAGATTTTCGGTAAAACACTTCAATGTGACAAGCCAGATTTGGCCATAACGTCTGGGCCGAGTTTGGGGTGTTACAAATAACATCATAAGGACCCTTCATGTAATAAACCATAGCAATTAAGCACTTCAAACAAGTAGAATGAAACTTTTGCATTTTACGCGATTTAGTCCTTTTTATCTAATTGAGCTATTAAACGATAAAATTAGCTCATGAAATTTTCACACATACACACAATCATGTTGTAAACACAAAATAATATTAAAATAATTTTTTGACATTGGATTTGTGGTTCCAAAACCACTATTCCGATTTAGCTAAAACCGGGCTGTTACACCAAAACTTGTTCCTGCTACATCAACATAAAAAAATTCCACCACAAGCGATTAAAATCACCTAATTCCACCACAGTCCAAGTCCTAATGTCATATCAAAAATGCTAACTAAAATGTCCTAAAAATGCAACAAAATGTTACTTAAGTAAAAGCAATTAGTTAGGTCTAAAGGCGTGAAATATAACTCTTTTCAAGAGTTATCACACCCTTAAACCTAAGTTATTTCTTGTCCTCAAACAAAATACATCTAAATTAATGAATGCACTTATCTTGCCTTGGCAAAATATACTTTCTCGTACTGCCTAGCTATTGAAAAAAATAACTTATACCTCCATTCTCCACAATCTTCTCTTTTGCTAAAACTAATTCAATTGTCAAAGGTTTGTTCAGCAAAGGCAGTGCAAAAATTTCTCCCTGAAAACAAAGTTTCCTAATTACCCATGTATTCTCGCTTTTGTCCTATAGCAAATATCTTTTTTATTTACTTAGTTCATTTGTTACCTAAACATAAGTGACTTGCTTTAAATCCATACCAAAATAAAGTAGATTATTATTAGGGGATTTAGCATGTCACAAAATTCTCTGACTTAACAATCACGATGGAGCATACAATGAATTAGTGAGTACTCAATCATGTCAAAATTTAAACCAAAAGATACTCATGAAGCTAAGGCTTTTAACTAAAAAAGATGGATAAAGCATACAACTACCTCCTTAGCTACTCAGTCATTTGCTATAGTAGAATGCCCCTTAGTAGTTATACCACACACTCTTACTTAGATCCTTTCTAATCGACAGCATGATAAAGCAAACAAAGTGATGTTAACCTAATTAGTAACTTTAAGCATTGGAGTGCATATTTATTTAAACAAAATGCCATGGCAATTTACTAATGTTTGGTTTCAAAAATCCCTAAGGGCATTAAAAAGAAACTTACTATATTTCAAAAAACCAATAAAAACACAGAATATAGGACATCCCATTTTTAAAATCAATTTGCAAGTAACTTAGCCTAAGCTAACTTCACCCAATCCATTGTTACCTATTCTAGGTATTTCGAAAAAAAAATTAAGCTCATCATTGAACATCATAAAAAAAAAGTGTACTTCTTATAGACAAGGCAATATTTCAATAGTTATTATGTCATGGCAAAATATCCTATATACCAAAATGAACATACAAATTGCAACCTGGATGCACAATACACCTCTAAACCTAAAAGATGTATTGTCCTCAATGTATGTAAAATAATGAACAGTATATAATAAGTAAGAATATGAATGCAAACAAGAAAAGAGAAAAATTATGCAATGCATGAGAGGAAAAAAAACTTAACCTCCTTGGACTAAACATTGGTACTTCATTCAATTCTTTCTCATAGACTTGCGAGCACTAACTTTGTATCATATCTTCCTTTTCTTTAGGTTGACTTCCTCACATTCTTTATCAGTCTCTGCTAGTTTATTAATTAGTTGATTGATTACTTGATCCTGTGCAGTCATGGAGATGGATGAAGAAGTCGATACAGGAGTTTTACCTATTTCAGTGATAGTAGCTGGTGCAGTAGTAGGGAGACTTGTTTCTTCCTTTCTTTCTTCTGCTTCTTTCTCTTGGTTGACAGAGTCTGACTTTTTCTAATTCTTCCTCAACAGTTTTTCATTTATCTACAGTGACACCTTTAGTCATGGGGTCAGTTTCGGAAACGGGTGGAGCTGGCTCTTTTTGCACTTTGTAGACGAGATCAAAGTAGATGGGAAAGTAGGATATTCTGGCATGGGTCTCAAAAATATTTTCTGCAGTGATCTTCTTAATGCTAAATCCCTATCTTTCACTTACGACCAGCACCTAGCTGGCATTCATTGCTTTGTTCCAACTCTTCCATCATCTAGTATTGTTGCACCACAAACAGAGATAACCTCTATTTTAAATATTTTAAAGAAGTCAAGATTTTATGGTCATAAGAGGCGGGAGATGTTGTAGGAATACGTGTAGTAAGGGAAGCTTAACTGTGCTGGGATGTTGCAGCAAACTCAGTTCCTTGTAGCTTGGAAAAAATTGTTCGCGTTATCCTACCCTTATTGGGGTTAACATCCTCAGCATCATCTAAAGGCACATTTGCCATCTTACATAGGACATAAATAAAGGAAGGAAAATTCAAACTCATGGCATTCTTTTCAGCACACCTATGGACCTCTTGGAAGAAAATCTTCCTTACATTTATCTTTCTTCTTTGTAGAATAGAATGCAGCAACAACATCATTTCTTTCGAAACAGTCGTGTTATGCATAAACTGTATAAGACGACTCCTTAAAAAGTGGTACCACACATTCCCAATAGGTTTTAATGTAGCTCTTTCAACAATGTAACACTCCTTGTAATGCCCCGTACCCGAGACCGTTGCTGGAGTCGAACATGAGGTGTTAACGGACTTAATTCATTACTTAAACAGCTCATACAATTCATTTTAAAATTTCCAGACAAGCTGACTAACTGCATCATAGTCGCTTTAAAAATCATATCTCGAGTTTCGAAACCCAAAATCCAATTCCGTAAATTTTTCCTGAAACTAGACTCATATATATATCTAATAATGTTTTTCTAGAATTTTTGGTTGGGCCAATTAGTACAGTTTATTAGTTAAAGTCTCCCCTATTTCAGGGTTCGACTACTCTGACCTCTGTGTATTACGAATCAGATATCTCCCTGTACAGAGCTTCAATAACTATGAAATTTGTCTCTAATAAAACTAGACTCAATAATGAATCTGTACATATAAATCATGACTTCTAATTATCTTTGTAAAATTTATGGTGAATTTCCAAAGTTTGAACAGGGGATCCAGAAATCGCTCTGGCCCTATTCCACAAAAATTTAAACATCTCATAAAACATAGCTCATATACCTATTTTGCTTCTTCCATATGAAAATAGACTCATCAAGATTCGATTCCATAACTTATTCATTATTTAATTCCATTTCTACTATTTTTAGTGATTTTTCAAATTCATGTTACTACTGCTGTCTGAATCTATTTTATGGTAAATTTGACCTATTTCATGGTTTTCCATGGATTAGCTAGTAATTTGACATACATAACACCAAATATGATCATGATTAGCCATTCCAATGGCTAATCATTACCAAGCATTTCCAGACCACTCAATAACAATATCATAAGACCATATATACAAAATGATTATAATGCTATACATGCCATACTCAAAATATACAAGCCATTATGCCAAGATGGTATACGGATAGTGTGAGCGAGCCTCCGACCGTTCCCGATTTCCGAGCTGGCTTGTCAAAACTACAAGGAATGAAAAGGAGGGAGTAAGCATAAATGCTTAATAAGTTCACATGCAAATAGCAAGTAACATAACCATATAAGCAAACATAAAACATCATTTGCATAATCATCACCAAGACATTCATATCACATTTTCATTTATAATCTTACCATATTGTTGTTATATTGATTTCTCAACCCGAGGGTTAAGTACATACCTGTTCAAAGTACCTATTTCACAACACTTACCAATACGTCCCTTTCATCTTGAGTATTCCTCCATTTCAGTAGAACTTTACCCATTGAACACATCGGAATATAATTCGGATACATGGAAAGTTTGCACATAAGTGCCACATATGTAGCCAAGCTACCATGTAACCCGCCCATAAGCGAACTCGGACTCAACTCAACGAGCTCGGGCGTTCGCATCCATAAGTGAACTCGGACTCAACTCAACGAGCTCGGATGCCTAGTTACATCTCTCGAACTCGGACTCAACTCAACGAGTTCGAACATTCGCATCCATAAGTGAACTCGGACTCAACTCAACGAGTTCGGATGCCCAAATATCCTGGTGATATGTCACTTGTATCCTAATCCATTCCTAAGGTTCAACGGGACCTTTTTCCAAATCATGTGTCTCAACCATCTTCTACGGAATGCCGTTACCGATACTCGGTAGTATTTCACATTTTCCAAGTATATCACATAATTTGACATATTAACAAACAATTATCACAGTATAATATTTCATAATAATTATCATATCATTTAAATAACATTAAAACATTTAAAATAATAACCACGTCACCAACATTTACATGTGAACTTACCTCGTATGCAAAAATGGCTACTTTTACCATTTCATCCACAACTTGGTATTTTCCCCATTTTAGCTCGAATTTTAGTTTTCCTTGCTCTATCATTTAAAATATAGTCTAATTAGGACTCACATTATTCAAATTGACCCAAAATCATATTTTGGAAAAATTACAATTTTGCCCCTAAACTTTTGCATATTTACACTTTTGCCCCAAAGCTCGTAAATTAAACTTCAGCCTATTTTATTATGTTTTATGACATGCTGATCATTTTTCCCTTCTATGGCAACATCAAATTCTCACTCTAACATGTACTTATGACTATTAGGTATTTTTACCGATTAAGCCCTTTTGCTCGTTTTTGCTTAAAACCGAGTAGTACAAGTTGTCTAACATAATTTAAAACCTCATATTCTATCATAAAACACCAAAATACACAAATTTCACCTATGGGTATTTTTCCAAATATGAACTCTAGGTTGAATTATTGCTAGCATAAGCTAAATCGAGCTACCGGGACTCCAAAAACGTAAAAATCATTAAAAACGAGGCTAGAACGGACTTACAATCGAGCTTGGAAGCTTGAAAAACCCTAGCCATGGTTTCTCCTTGCTACATTCGGCCATGGGGTTGAAGATGAGCAAAATTGGCTTTTAATTTTGTATTTTAATTCATTTTACCCCTAAATGACCAAAATGCCCTTACTACTAAACTTTCCAAAAATTCCATCCATGTCCAATTTTTGTCCATAGACTTAGAAATTGGTAAAATTTCTATTTAAGACCTCCTAATTAATATTTCAAAACAATTTCATACTAGAAACTTCTAGAATGCAAGTTTTGCAAATTATTCGATTTAGTCCCTAATTTCAATTTAAGCACTTTATGCATAAAATTTCTTCACTAAATTTTCACAAAATCATGCAATCATATCATAGACCTTAAAATAATCATAAAATAATTATTTCTATCTCGAATTTTGTGGTCACGAAACTACTATTCCGACTAGGCCCAAAATCAGGATATTACAACTCTCCCCCCCTTCAGGGATTTTCGTCCCCAAAAATCTTACCAGAAAAGTGGTCTTCACTTTTAATCTTATATTCAGTGCCGAAGAACTTGCACTTAGACTGTACCTCCAATACATCTCTTCAATTTCTCATATGATCTAAAAGCTTACAGTCTTAACTCTCAACTGTTCTTAAATTTTCAACCCTTCTCAGTTTCCCATGATATCATGACATAAAACCCGGATCTCAACTTGATTTAATGGTGACCAGAATTCCAAGAAATCCAACAATCAAAGAGACCTAAAATTCCATGAATCTGATAAGTAGGAATTCATTCAATATAGATATTATTTATAGATCTCGCCAAACATTTAACAATAGGATACATCACATTTTCCTCTTTCCACTATGGAAATAATTCTGATATGGCCTCAAGAATAATCCTTCTCATTTCCATCCCAATATCAACACTGACAAGGATAATTTTGATAGATCCCAATGCTCGGCTTTAACCCCTTTAACAACTCTGATTTTATGTAACATTGAATGCTCTAAACTATCACATTATCTCACTGTCTTGAAACACATCAAAATTCATACAACAGTATATTACTGAAAGCCAAGAAGTCTTTGCTCAATGTAGACTAGTCTAGTTCAGACTCTTCGGTTACCAATATTCTCATCTATCCGAACTCTGTCAACATGTAATAAACTTTTCAGCTTTCACAAGATGGAAACCTTATCATTGGTAGTGACTTAAACTAATATTCAACTCTTTCTAATAAATATACACTTCTCGTTCAAACTATTCACTCTTTTATAAGTATAAAATGAAATTCTATTATCAGACTTGGGAAAAATAATCCTGACATAATTGTCACATGAAATCTTTCAAATAAATAATTTACCATACCGACTGAAACTCGCGCTTTTATCACCTATGCCATTACTGATGTCAAATCCTTACACAGAAATTAGAAAAAATCCCAATACTAAAATCACCACATTACCAAGATCAAATTAGAAGTATAGTCATATTTGACATGATTATCACGAGCTAAAGAACCCACTTCGAGCATGAGTCGTAATTGACAAATTATGGAACAAAGATAACAAGAAAATCGAATAAAGAAATCCAATATAGAGAAACCCGGAATAAAGAAATCCAGAATAAAGATATCCAGGATAAAGAAACCCAAGATACGATACTATGCCGGAGAATCAAAAACCAAACTCATAGAGAAAATATGGAATATATGACAGCCCAAAATTGACCCTAGTCGGGAAGTGGTTTCAGGACCGCTAAACCGAGTCACCGAAATGTTTGAATGTGATATTTATTGTCTAGAATATGTATATATGCATGTGTGAAAATTTCATGGTTGAATTTTGTAAATTGTAAGTGAAATTTTATTAAATAGGACTTATGTGAGAAAATTTAGAAATGTGCTAGGCTAATGTAAGGTGGCCCATTTATGCATGTTGCAAATAGTTGTACTTGCATGTCAAATACCCCTTTTATTTTAAGTGGTGGCCGGCCATGATGGTCATATATATATAATATGTATTAAATCTTAATTAAATGGCCATTATTTTATGCAAAAGAAAGGAAATAGATTAAAGAAAGAATAAAAAGAAAAGTAATGAAGAAAACTAAGTGTTCATCTTTGTTTCTTCTAAGCCGAATGTGAAGGAAGAATAGGGGAGAAACACCACTCGGTCATCCTAGGCTTAAACTAAGCTCAAGAGCAAGGAAGTTGGATAGGGGAAAAGAGAAAGCAATAGAGTAGCCAATCTACAACCGTTCGAATATACCAAGGTAAGTCTTCGAGTAATGACCCTACTTGAATTATATTGAAATGATTAGTCATACTATGATGGATAGCCGAATGTGCATAGAGACTATGTTATAAAGCCAAATGAAATCATGCTCTTTGTGTGTGGCTATTGAGCCGAAATTGGAAAGGTTTAATAAATGTTTTGTGTTTGAGCCTTAGTAACGAAAATAAGATATGGATGTGTTATGATTATTGATATATGTGTGCATGAGCATTTGAATATATCCGGGCTAAGACCCGCAGGCATTCGTGCGAGTTGATATATCCGGGCTAAGACCCGAAGGCATTTGTGCGAGTTGATATATCCGGGCTAAGACCCGCAGGCATTCGTGCGAGTTGATATATATCCGGGCTAAGACCCGAAGGCATTTGTGCGAGTTGATATATCCGGGCTAAGACCCGCAGGCATTCGTGCGAGTTGATATATATCCGGGCTAAGACCCGAAGGCATTTGTGCGAGTTGATATATCCGGGCTAAGACCCGCAGGCCTTTGTGCGAGTTGATATATCCGGGCTAAGAGCTGCAGGCATTCGTGCGAGTTGATATATCCGGGCTAAGACCCGAAGGCATTTGTGCGAGTTGACATATATCCGGGCTAAGACCCGCAGGCCTTTGTGCGAGTTGATATATCCGGGCTAAGACCCGCAGGCCTTTGTGCGAGTTGATATATCCGGGCTAAGACCCGAAGGCAATTGTGCAAGTTGATATATCCGGGCTAAGACCCGAAGGCAATTGTGCAAGTTGATATATCCGGGCTAAGACCCGAAGGCATTCGTGCGAGTTGCTATGCCCGGGTTAAGACCCAAAGGCAATTGTGCTTGTGGTAATATCCGGCTAAATTTCGAAGAAACTTGGGTATGAATGTGAGCGTTTTGTGCTGTAATAAATTCAATTAATACGCTCAACAAACCCAAACGATAAGGTATGTTTGCATGTGCTTCGGAAAAGTCGATTCGTTTTAAGTAGTATTCGTTCAATCGACTAACGAACTTTTGGGCTTTTATATGGGTTGATACCTTGTGTGTATATATGTTGATGAAGTATGAAGTAAGCATGATTATGAGAATGTGTATTAATAAAGTGATTCATTTAGTCAAAGCCGATTTCATTACTTGAAACTTACTAAGCTTTAAAATGCTTACCCCGTTGCTTTGGCTCTCTATTTTATAGATTTTGTTCGTTAGCTATCGGATTCGGGATCATCGAAGTCGAAGTCATCCACACTATCAAAGCTCTTTTGGTACTCTTTTAGTTGAACTCTGGATATGGCATGTATAGGACTACCCCTTGTTGTTTTAAGCACTTTTTGTGATATATGTGTGTACAGCCATGCGAAAATGGCTTGTAGAAGTGGAGTATGGCATTAGACCATTTGGGTTTATGTATGTATATATGGTTTCATGATGTGACTATGGTTTGGAATGGAAGTGTTGGGCAAATGATCAGCCATTGGAATGGCTAAATATGATAATATGTGGACCTATGTATGACAAAACCCTAGTTGGTCCATGGTAACCACGAAATAGGTAAAGTTTACCTTGAAAACAGATGCTGACAGCAGCAGTGGTGTGGATTTGAAAAATCACAAAAATTTGTAGGAATGGAATTAAATAGTGAATAAATTATGTAATCGAACCTTGATGAATCTATTTTCATATGAAAGTAACGAAACAATGATATGAACAGTATATTGAGAGATATTAAAGTTCTCGTGAAACAGGGCCAGAACGGTTTCTGGATCTCCTGTTTCGACTTTGATAATTTACCATAAATTAACCAGAGATAATTAGGAGTCATACCATATATGTATAGATTCCTCTCTGAGTCTAGTTTCTATAGAAACAAACGGCATCAGTATTGGAGCCCTGTACAAGGAGATATCCAAGTCGTAATGCGCAAAGGTCAGGGTAGTCGATCCCTGTAACATGGGAGACTTTGACTAATAAACTGTACTAATTGGCCCGACCAAAAATTCTAGAAAAAATATGTAGATGGGCATATGAGTCTAGTATCAGGGAAAAATCACGAAACAAATTTTTGAGTTGTGAAACTCAAGATATGATTTTTTTTAAAGCGACTATTACGCAGATTGGCAGTGTCTGGAAAATTTTTAAAAGTCTGTTAACACCTCGTGTTCGACTCCGGTGACGGTCTCGGGTTCGGGGTGTTACAGAATACCCCAATAATTCTTCAAATAAAGAAAGTCCAGAAGAAAACATCATTTAATCCCACTGAAATCAAATATAACAAGATCAATATATCTTCCCATACATATATATCAGATGAAGCATCAAGTAGAAGAAACAGAATCATAATATCATACGTATTCTCTCATCAATTCTTATCAGACGAAATGAAATAGAATACCCGATGAAATAGAGAAATATAAATTATAAACCAGTCAGACTACCAATGCTTTCATCCAACATCAGAATTAGAAGACATTCCCATATAACAAGAATTTCTTCAGAAGATCAATAGCCATAGAAATATTTCTGAGAACGGGTAAACACATAGAACATCTCAAAAGAGACTGCTAAATCTGTCCAGTCATAACTGTCACACTCAGATAGTTCACATTTCAATTATCATTTCCCCAACTAGTTCTGCCGTCACAAATTTCATATTAAACCATTCATTAAAGAAGGCCAGTTCTGAATAAATTTCGATTTACACTTTTCTCGACCTTGCACCTGAGTAATTCGGTTTACCAAGGAGAATTCCTTTTCTAACTGGGACAGTGCATAACTCTAATAATTTTTACGTCAATCCGATACTTTACTGGCTCTGACTTTACTTATCAGCTCATTTTCAATCTCTAATCATACTTATAATTATTCTATCATTGTACTCTTTGGATTCTCAACCGGAAACTTATTCAATACAAATCTCATGAAATTCCATTATAAGTACCACTTCGGTAAGGGGGAGGGGTTGTAGGACCTCTGACTCGACTTTCTTACACATACACATATGACACAACTTCCATCATCATAGTAACATCATCAAAATCATGTCATTCATTCATGTTGGCTTACACCAATTTTCATATTGTCCCATTTAGACAATATACTTATGCATACATTCTATGTTTTCTAGACAGCTTTACTTATCCATTCATTTAATTAAATTAATTCATGCTCATGACATTATATAAGGCCAAACAAACATAGATATTTGCATCACAATCACAACTTTCATTTTGTGCATCATCATGTACATATCATTACAATCATATAATTCAATCCAACAATTTAATTAACATAGATAAGTTCATTTCATTATAATCCTTTATCTCATAAAAATTATATATCATTAACATTTATCAACATTCGACGTCCAAATCAAGACAAGGACATTTTCACTCGTATCATAATATTATGACCTTTATTCATACCTCTACTACTTTCTATTTATTCTGTTCATCTTATCAAGTAAGCCACATACACTACATCATATGAGCATTAAGCAAATATGAATATTTATCACATATGTATCATAAACTTTTATTCATACTTTTCTGAACCGAGACTTATCATAATCATAATTTTACTCAAATACCTTCACATAACATTGAACATGGTCGGCGCAGCTCAGTTGGAGAGTACCCTGTCTAAATAAGATGGTACTCAAACGCGTCGGAAGACATCACACTATCACAGATCAGTGGCATGTATAGCTAAACTTTTACACATGCTAGCTTAGTCCGAGAACCAACTAAACCTACTATGATACCACTAAATGTAATGCCCCGTACCCGAGACCGTTGCCAGAGTCGAATACGAGGTGTTAACGGACTTAATTCATTCCTTAAACAGCTCATACAATTCATTTTAAAATTTCCAGACAAGCTGACTAACTGCATCATAGTCGCTTTAAAAATCATATCTCAAGTTCCGAAACTTGAAATCCAATTCCGTAAAATTTTCCTGAAACTATACTCATATATCTATCTAGTAATGTTTTTCTAGAATTTTTGGCTGGGTCAATTAGTACAGTTTATTAGTTAAAGTCTCCCCTGTTTCAGGGTTCGACTACTCTGCCCTCTGTGTATTACGAATCAGATATATCCCTGTACAGAGCTTCAATAACTATGCAGTTTGTCTTTAATAAAACTAAACTCAATAATGAATCTGTACCTATAAAGAATGACTTCTAATTATCTTTGTAAAATTTATGGTGAATTTCCAAATTTTGAACAGGAGATCCAGAAATCGCTCTGGCCATATTTCACAAAAATTTAAACATCTCATAAAATATAGCTCATATACCTGTTTCGCTTCTTCCATATGAAAATAGACTCATCAAGCTTCGATTCCATAACTTATTTTTTATTTAATTCCATTTCTACTATTTTTAGTGATTTTTCAAATTCATGTTACTACTGCTGTCTGAATCTATTTTATGGTAAATTTTACCTATTTCATGGTTTTCCATGGATTAGCTAGTAATTTGACATACATAACACCAAATATGATCATGATTAGCCATTCCAATGGCTAATCATTACCAAGCATTTCCAGACCACTCAATAACCATATCATAAGACCATATATACAAAATGATTATAATGCTATACATGCCATACTCAAAATATACAAGCCATTATGCCAAGATGGTATTCGGATAGTGTGAGCGAGCCTCCGACCGTTCCCGATTTCCAAGCTGGCTTGTCAAAACTACAAGGAATGAAAAGGAGGGAGTAAGCATAAATGCTTAATAAGTTCACATGCAAATAGCAAGTAACATAACCATATAAGCAAACATAAAACATCATTTGCATAATCATCACCAAGACATTCATATCACATTTTCATTTATCATCTTACCATATTGTTGTTATATCAATTTTTCAACCCGAGGATTAAGTACATACCTGTTCAAAGTACCCATTTCACAACACTTACCAATACGTCCCTTTCATCTTGAGTATTCCTCCATTTCAGTAGAACTTTACCCGTTGAACACATCGGAATATAATTCGGATACATAGAAAGTTTGCACATAAGTGCCACATATGTAGCCAAGCTACCATGTAACCCGCCCATAAGCGAACTCGGACTCAACTCAACGAGCTCGGACGTTCGCATCCATAAGTGAACTCAGACTCAACTCAACGAGCTCGGATGCCTAGTTACATCTCTCGAACTCGGACTTAACTCAACGAGTTCGAACATTCGCATCCATAAGTGAACTCGGACTCAACTCAACGAGTTCGGATGCCCAAATATCCCGGTGATATGTCACTTGTATCCTAATCCATCCCTAAGGTTCAACGGGACCTTTTTTCGAATCATGTGTCTCAACCATCTTCTACAGAATGCCGTTACCGATACTCGGTAGTATTTCACATTTTCCAAGTATATCACATAATTTGACATATTAACAAACAATTATCACAGTATAATATTTCATAATAATTATCATATCATTTAAATAACATTAAAACATTTAAAATAATAACCACGTCACCAACATTTACATGTGAACTTACCTCGTATGCGAAAATGGCTACTTTTACCATTTCATCCACAACTTGGTATTTTCCCCATTTTAGCTCGAATTTCAGTTTTCCTTGCTCTATCATTTAAAATATAGTCTAATTAGGACTCACATTATTCAAATTGACCCAAAATCATATTTTGGAAAAATTACAATTTTGCCCCTAAACTTTTGCATATTTACACTTTTGCCCCAAAGCTCGTAAATTAAACTTCAACCTATTTTATTATGTTTTATGACATGCTGATCATTTTTCCCTTCTATGGCAACATCAAATTCTCACTCTAACATGTACTTATGACTATTAGGTATTTTTACCGATTAAGCCCTTTTGCTCGTTTTTGCTTAAAACCGAGTAGTACAAGTTGTCTAACATAATTTAAAACCTCATATTCTATCATAAAACACCAAAATACAAAAATTTCACCTATGCGTATTTTTCCAAATATGAACTCTAGGTTGAATTATTGCTAGCATAAGCTAAATCGAGCTACCGGGACTCTAAAAACGTAAAAATCATTAAAAACGAGGCTAGAACGGACTTACAATCGAGCTTGGAAGCTTGAAAAACCCTAGCCATGGTTTCTCCTTGCTACATTCGGCCATGGTGTTGAAGATGAGCAAAATTGGCTTTTAATTTTGTATTTTAATTCATTTTACCCCTAAATGACCAAAATGCCCTTACTACTAAACTTTCCAAAAATTCCATCCATGTCCAATTTTTGCCCATAGACTTAGAAATTGGTAAAATTACTATTTAAGACCTCCTAATTAATATTTCAGAACAATTTCATACTAGAAACTTCTAGAATGCAAGTTTTGCAAATTATTCGATTTAGTCCCTAATTTCAATTTAAGCACTTTATGCATAAAATTTCTTCACTAAATTTTCACACAATCATGCAATCATATCATAGACCTTAAAATAATCATAAAATAATTATTTCTATCTCGAATTTTGTGGTCACGAAACTACTATTCTGACTAGGCCCAAAATCAGGATATTACACTCCTAGCTTGAATTAATCCACTACACTCCTTCAACGCATAAATCCTCTAATACTTTTGATATTATCAAAAATTCAAAATGCTCATCTCTAACCTCCTCAATGTTGAACTGGGCATTAATATGGTATTCGTCGAATGGAATAGATTTACCCCCACATAAATGAAGGGAGAATCTAGGGAATTCACATGAGCGTAAAACTATCTTACCACTTTACCCAAAACATCCCCTAAGTGTAGACCAAATCTGGTCCAATTGTGATTTTCCACAATTGATGGTACTGGTTCATCGTACCCTATGTTGGGTTCATCCTTCAGCAAAAATCCCTATTCAAAACAAAATGGCCACTTTAGAATATTAGTGGAATACCTTGTGGCTAAGATAGCATTGAAGAATATCTTTGGTTGCGGGGCACCAACGCGCGAAGATTCTGCTGCTTTAAAAGTACTCCTTACACTACCAATAAACAAAAAGTCAGGGAAATAGAAAATGAAAAATAATGGAGTAAAAAAATAATAGCAAAGAGGCTGAAGACGAGAGAACTATAAAAATGGGAACTTTGTGAGAAGTGAGAAACGTGAACCAGTTGAAGAAAATAAAAGAGATAATGATGGGAGTTTTTAAGGAATGGGAAACGTGAGGGAGAACGATTATGACCTGGAGCAAAAGTTAAAAACTGACAAGACTTTTGGGGGGGAAATGAAATAACAGAACCCTACATTATGGGCCTCATACATTGGGTTTCCCAATTTTCACTAAATGCACTGCTTAGAAACCTTTCATTTGGAATTTTCTGACTAGACAACTCTTTTATTAACACCTCATCATTCAGTTTGCCATGGCATAACGCTTCTTTGTAATGCTATGGCAACTGTTGC
Source organism: Gossypium hirsutum (assembly GCF_007990345.1). NCBI lineage: Eukaryota > Viridiplantae > Streptophyta > Magnoliopsida > Malvales > Malvaceae > Gossypium > Gossypium hirsutum. The sequence continues at coordinate 72,402,337 of NC_053434.1, read as the reverse complement.
TCTAACAAATCCTGCTTTTTTTTTGTTCTGCTCCTGTTCATAATAATAATAATAGAAATGACATTGTATTAAAAATAAAGAGAATAAAAATAAAAATAATAATGGGAAATACTACAAAAAATTACTTATTAACGAAAACAAAAAATTCAAACATCATGAAAGCTAATGCTTTGCTTGTCATGCTCTATAGGAGCACCCCAGTAATGCTTCAAGTGTTGTCCATTAACCTTAAATGTAGCCCCTGTTCTTAGGTCTTTAACAAAAATAGCACAATGCAGATGCACTTGAATTATTTCAAAAGGTCCTAACCATCGAGATTTTAACTTACCAATAAATAATTTGAGCCTGGAATTAAACAATAATACCTGTTGTCCAGGCTTAAATTACCTTGGTAAAATTTTGGCATTATGCCATTGCTTGGTCATTTCCTTATACAAACGAACATTCTCATATACTTGTATCCAAAACTCTTCCATGTCATTCAATTCTAGCAATCTCTTGCTACCAATAGTAGCCCAATCCATGTTCAACTTCTTAATCACCCAAAATGCTTTATGCTAAAGTTAAAACAGGTAAATGACATGACTTACCGTAAACAAGTTTAAAAGGTGACATCCCCAATGGTGTTTTAAATGTAGTTCGGTATGCCCATGGAGTTTCATCCAATCTAGTAGACCAATCCTTTCGAGATCGATTCATCACTTTTTCTAGAATTTGTTTAAATTCTCTATTATAAATTTCAGTTTGGCCTGATATGCAGTGGCAATTCTATGTTTCACCCCATACCTGCGCAAGGCATTGGCCATCAGTTTGCAATCAAAATGGAATCCCTCGTCATTGATAATGGCTTTTAGTGTACCAAATTGTGTAAAAATGTTCTTATGCAAAAATTTCAATACTGACTTAGCATCATTTAAAGGCTAGGCTACTGCTTCTACCCATTTAGAAACATAGTCTACTGCCAAAAGTACGTATAGCTTGCCCACAAATGTCAGAAACAGACTCATAAAGTCTATTCTCCATACATCAAATAGTTCAATCTTCAATATACTTTGCAACAACATTTCCTGCCTCCTGACACATTTCTTGTTCTTTAACGACGATCACACAACTTATAAAATTCATGAGTATCTTTAAATAATCTTAGCAAATAGAATCCTAACTAGAGAACCTTGGCAACTGTTTTCACCCCTCCAAAATGTCCTCCATATGGGGTTGAGTGACAAGAAGACACTATGTATCTCATTGTTAGGGACACATTTCCAAATTATTTGATCTGCACAATGCTTTAATAGGAAATGTTCATCCCAATAGTATTGTTTGGTATCGTAAATAAATTTTCGTTTTCTTTGAGCATCAAAGTCAGGTGGCATTACACCACTTACTAATAAGCTTACTATGTTGGCGTACTAAGGTAATGCCTTGGCATTAAACAAATGGTCAGCCACTTTGATTCTCAATTCCTTCCGATCTCTAATTTCCAAATCAAACTATTATAACAAAAGTATCCACCTAATCAATCCCAGTTTGGCATCTTTTTCCATACTAAGTACTTGATAGCCAAGTGATCTGTGTAGACTGTGACATTATTTGCCACTAAATAAGAATAGAAATTGTTGAATGCAAAGACCACCTCTAATAATTCCTTCTCCGTAGTGGTATAATTTTGCTAAGTTTCTATCAACGTCCTACTAGCATAATATATTGCATGTAATACCTTGCTTCTCCTTTGACCTAAAATTGCTCCCACAGCATAATCATTGGCATCGCACATGAGTTCAAAGGGTAATGCCCATTCTGGAGCAACCACAATCGATGCTGCTACAAGTCGTTTCTTGAGTTCCTCAAAAGGTTTCAAATATTGATCATCAAAATTAAAAGGTTTATTCTGTTCAAGTAAAGTACACAAGGGTTTAGAGATTTTCAAAAAAATCCTTAATAAATCCTCTATAAAATCCTATGTGTCTTAGAAATTTCTAATACCATTAACACTGATTGGCGGTGGCAATTTTTTGATCACTTCTATTTTTTCCTTGTCCACTTCAATTCCTCACTATGACACCCTATGTCCCGGGACAATGCCTTTACAAACCATGAAATTGCATTTCTCCTAGTTTAATACTAGATTTGTTTCTTCACAACAACATAAAACCATCTCCAAATTCCTTAAACAATCTTCAAAATCATTTCTGAACACAGAGAAGTCATCCATGAAAACTTCATGGAAGTTTTCCATCATGTTTGAGAATATGACCATCATGCGGCATTGAAAAGATGTTGAGGCATTGCATGACTTCAACGACTGAATACGAAACTATCATATGGACACATGAAATTTGTTTTCTCTTGATCTTCAAGTGCTATGCCAATCTAATTATATCCTAAATAACCATCTAAGAAGCAATAAAAAACCTTACTAGCTAACCTGTCCAACATTTGATCAACGAATGGCAAAGGGAAATGACCCTTCCTAGTTGTCTTGTTAAGCCTGTAATAGTCCATACACACTCTCCATCCCGTAATAGTATAAGTCAATTTGAGCTCATTGTTGTCATTACTTACTACAATGACACCCTCTTTCTTGGGTACACATTGTACAAGGCTCACCCATGAGCTGTCAAAAATTGGGTAAATGATGCCAGTATCAAGCCACTTGATCATTTCTTTCTTAACAACTTCCTTCATAATTGGATTCAGTCATCTCTGTTGTTTAATGGATTTGTTATGGAAATCATCCAAAAATATTTGTGCATACAAAATGTACGGCTAATTCCCTTTATATCGGCAAGGGCCTAACCTAGTGCTCTTTTAGATCACCATAACACTTCTAACAACCTGTCCTTTTGCTCAGGTGTTAGTTAAGCAAAAATTACAACTAACAAAGTATTGTTATTTCCCAAATACGCATATTTCAAATGCTGTGGTAAAGGCTTTAACTCTAGAATAGAAGATTCCTCTACAAATGGTTTAGGAGGCTTAAAAGATTGTTCTGTTAAATACAATGATTTAGATTTCTTCCTTGGCATATCCATTATCTGCTGGGCTTCCAAAAATTCACCAAACTCTTAAAAACTTGTTGTATCACCTTGCTCCATCAAATTGACTTCACTGTCAGAATTATCGTAGCAAAATTCTACAAATTCATCCACTGTTGCTTCTATCAAGCCAATAGTGTGACATTTCTTATTCTCATCCACGCATTTTAACACAATAAACACATTAAAAGTAACCTGTTGATCATTCACTCTCATGGTTAGCTCACCTTCCTATACATCAATTAGGGTTTTGTCAGTAGAAAGAAACAGTCTTCCAAGAATAATTGGTACATCATGGTCAACTTCACATTTTAAAATAAAAAAATCTGCATGAAAGATAAATTTATCCATGCTTACTAATACATATTTGATTTTAGTATGTAACACCCCGAACCCGAGACCGTCACCGGAGTCGAACACGAGGTGTTAACAGACTTTAAACCACTTATAAAAAAATTTCCTAGACACTGCCAATCTGCGTACTAGTCGCTTAAAAAATCATATCTTGAGTTCAAAAACTCGGAATCCAGTTCCGTAAATTTTCCCTGAAACTAGACTCATATGCCCATCTACATATTTTTTCTATAATTTTTGGTTGGGCCAATTAGTACAGTTTATTAGTCAAATTCTCCCATGTTACAGGGATCAACTACACTGACCTTTGCGCATTACGACTTGGATATCTCCCTGTACAGGGCTTCAATACTGATGTCGTTTGTTTCTATAGAAACTAGACTCAAATAGGAATCTATACATATATGGAATGACTCCTAATTATCTCCGGTTAATTTATAATGAATTTCCAAAGTCGAAACAGGGAATCCAGAAACCGTTCTGGCCCTGTCTTACGAGAACCTGAATATCTCTTAACATACTGTCCATATGATTGTTTCGTTACTTTCCTATGAAAATAGATTCATCAAGGTTCGTTTACATAATTTATTCACTATTTAATTCCCTTCCTACTATTTTTAGTGATTTTCCAAATCTACATCACTGCTACTGTCAGCATCTGCCTTTAAGGTAGACTTTACCTATTTCATAGTTTCCATGATTCAACTAGCCCTTTTAGCATAAATAGCACAAATTATGATAATGATTAACCATTCCCATGGCCAATCCTTGTTAAGCATATCCACACCTCTCAATAACCATATCCATACCAAATGATTATAACATTATACTCAAACATATATAAGCCATTTTCGCATGGCTATCCAAAATTATACAAGTCCAAAGGGTCCATGACCCCCAACAAAAAGGGTAGTCCTATACATGCCACTTCGAAGTTCAACCAAAATTGTACCAAAAGGGGGGGGCTTTGATAGTGTGGGCGACTTCGACTTCAAAATCCCGAGTCCGATAGTTGGAGAACCAAAATCTATAAAACAGAGAATCAAGGAGACGGAGTAAGCAATTTATGCTTAGTAAGTTTTGAGCAAGGGATTCCAGCACAACAAAAGTATATCATTCATGTAGCTAAACGGATAATTTCATATGCACAATTTTTCAATATCATACTTACTTCACATTACCAACCCTTTTATTCATACACAAAGATCAACATAGCCAAAGGCCGGTAGCTCATTTATAAACTGAGCGAATACTTATTTGTAAGGGCTCAACTAATTCAAAGCACATACGAAATGTGACAGCCCAAAATTGACCCTAGTCGGGAAGTGGTTTCGGGACCACAAAACTGAGTCATACTAATAATTAGCCATCATATTTGATGCTTATTATATGTATATATGCATGTGTGAAAATTTCATGCTTGAATTTTGTTAATTGTAAGTGAATTTTATTAAATAGGACTTATGTGAGAAAATTTAGAAATGTGCTAGGCAAATGTGAAGTGGCCTATTAATGCATGTTATGAAAATGATGGGTTTGCATGTCAAATTACCCAAAATTTGAGCTAGTGGCTGGCCATGCTATGGGTGGAAACATGTTGGGAACATGTTGGCTTAGTGTGTTATGTTAGAAAGATTAAATAAAAGGGTTAGTAATTAAGTAATGAAAAGGGAGGGGTGATGAAAACAAAGTTGTCTCATCCACCCCCCTCCATTTGCCGTAACTAGACAAAGAAAAGAGAAAAAAAAAAGAAAGAGTGTGTTCATCTTCCTTACCTTCTTGCAAAGCCGAAACAAAAGGGGAAAGAGGAAGGAATTTGTCTAGGGCATTCGGCTATCTTGGAGGTTAAATAAGGTAGGAGTTCATGTTATTTCTATTGATTTTTATGAGAATCTAGTAGTAGTCAAGCTCTTATTGTAACCCATATGTTGATTTTTCTTTAGTTTTGGTGACAAATTGTGCATACGGTATTATTGGATAAATGCTAAAAGGATGGTGTTTTGATATTTTGGATTGAAATATTAGAAAGGGGAAAATATGAGCTACCTAAATAGATATATGTGAATTTAAAAGATGGTATGAACAAATGTGGAGTTTTGCTAGTTTAGGATTATTCGGCCAAGTGTTTATGTGGTGGAAATTAAGTGTTAAATGGAATGAAAATGATATTATATGGGGGTATGTATATTCGGCCATATGAGTAAATATATAGATGATGTTAAATTTGATTATGTATAATGGGCCATATAGAGTACACATTGTGATATTAACTTTAATTCTCTATAATTGATCAAGTGGGTGATATTGGTTTATATGGCTGAATTTGATTTATGAATATGTACCTTGAAATAAAATATATCATCGACTATGTTACTTTGGAAGTAAGAATGCATTCGGCCTTGAGACAATTTATAAGTATTAGTTAAGGTTCTAATGTTTTGAACAAGAATGGTTGTAAGATGAAACGAAAATTATTAAAATATATATGAGTAATTAACAAGGGTGGTTTCCGTGTATATAATATTTATGTGTGTTTTATTGAAATATTTATTGGGTTAATTTTAGTAATTGGATCTTAGGTGATCAATAGCCGAATGGCTTAAAGTTAGTAAAAAGCATAAGGTGAATAAAAATAAAATGTTGCCGTATGCTTCTTTTGATATGAAACTATTAATGTTATGGGATATAAATAACTAGCAAGGTAATTAAACTAGTTGATTTATTTATTTAAGCTCAAGAACCTAAAGGAGAGGCGTCCAACAAGGGGAAATCGAAGGTCATCGAGTAGCCGACTTGGAATTATTTTACCCAACATAAAGTAAGTCATTAAGCATATAGTTTGTATTAATTTAAATGGTCATAACGTCTATGTAATGATGCTGAATGGAATGATAAATATATATATATACATGTATGTATGTGGTGATGAAAGTGTTGAATGAAAAGAAAAGAGGTGAGATGTATTGAGTTGTTGATCTCGGCACTAAGTGTACGGGTATAAACATTTATGATCATGAGATTGGCGCTAAGTGTGCGGGTTTAAATTGTACAGCATTAAGTGTGCGAGTTTGATTATATAGCACTAAGTGTGCGAGTTTGATTATATAGCACTAAGTGTGCGAGTTGATTATATAGCACTGAGTGTGCGGACTTAATATATACTTTTGAATCACTATGGACACTAAGTGTGCGACATTATTGAGTTGATCACGGACAGCAGATCGGGTAAGTACCTTGAGTTCGTGACTAATAGGCGCTATGTTTATATTTGAAGTTGAGCTTGGTAAGTTTGAACCTATGTGACAATTATAATTGAAGTCACGTACATAAGATTTATCGTGGAATAGTTGAAAGGTCGTTTAGTTGTATGATGGTAACGAAAATAAAATGATGTATGAAAATGCCTCAAATATCCTATTGACTAGTATATGGAATGTGAATGCATGACTTGGTAGTAGATTGAACCGATAGGTTTAAGGAACTATGGTATGGTTCGGTATGGATGGAGTAACTAGCCTCGTTCCATTTTGTTTCCTCTTGTGATAATGTTATTAATGGATGGTAGTGCATTGCTTATGACTTACTGAGTTATATACTCACTCGGTGTTTCCTTGTCACCTATTTTAGGTTTCTTGGACTCGTCTCTTTTTGCGTGATCGGGCCGTCATCAGAGTCATCACACCGGCTAGCAACTTTTGGTATCTTCTTTTTAGTCGGTCTAGGAGAACATTTCGGCATGTATAGGCTAATATGTTTTGTTGAAATTTGGTATGTAAACTTTTAGCCATGCGAAAATGGCATAAATGTTCGGTTGGATTTGGTTTTATATCGTTAGGTCGTAAGTCTTGGTAATTCGATTTTTATGCCATATGTCATGGCTGATTAATTTTGGTGTTAAGATTCATGATATGGCAATAGTGTAGTAGGGAGATGTTTGACAATGATTAGCCTTTGGTATGGCTAGTCATGATTATAATTTTGTGATATGTATGATGAATTACTAGTTAGATCAATGAGAAATCACGAAATGGGCATAGTTGCTTCAGTAACAGATGCTGGCAGCAGCAGTGACGTGGGATTGAAAAATTACAAAAATTAGTAGGAATGGAATTAAATAGTGAATAAATTATGTAATCGAAGCTCGATGAGTCTATTTTCATATAGAAGTAACGAAACGATCATATGGACAGTATGTTAAGAGATATTCAGGTTCTCGTGAGACAGGGCCAGAACGGTTTCTGGGTTCCCTGTTCCGACTTTGGAAATTCATTATAAATTAACCAGAGATAATTAGGAGTCATTTTATATATGTATAGATTCCTCTCTGAGTCTAGTTTCCATAGAAACAAACGGCATCAGTATTGAAGCTCTGTGCATGGAGTTATCCAAATCGTAATGCATGAAGGTCAGTGTAGTCACACCCTGTAATAGGGGAGAATTTAACTAATAAACTGTACTAATTGGCCCTACCAAAAATTCTACAAAAATTCTACCATATAGGTTTGTGAGTCTGGTTCCAGGGAAAATTTACGGAACTGGATTTCGAGTTTCAGAACTCAAGATATGATTTTTAAAGCGACTAGTACGCAGATTGGCAGCTTGTCTGGGAAATGTCAAATAAGTGGTTTGAAGTCTGTTAACACCTCGTGTTCGACTCCGGCGACGGTCTCGGGTTCGGGGTGTTACAATTTTATTGGTATCAGAGCTATGGTTTAGTCGGTTCTAGGACTACCATAGCACGTATGTGTCTAGCTATACATGCCTTAATGTTAGTGTTTAAATGTGTGATGACTTCTGACGGTTAAAATTTTTGTTTTGATTAGTAAATGGATCCCGGTGTAGAGAGAACCTTGGCGGATGACGTTGAAAGTGTAGCGGCTGCTCCTGCACAAGGGACGCCACCTGTTGAACCTCAGTCATCTGCGAATAATCAAGGTGAGGGGGCTAAACAAGCCTTCTTTACCATGATGAATGAGTGGGTCGCGCAATATGCCCGAACCAATCCGGCTGTCCAACAATTCCCGAATTTGAATAATCCATCCCAAGAGCCCGTAATGCCATCAGTCACTGATCCTGTGAGGCTGAGTAAGCCACCTGTAGACTTGATTAGGAAGCGCGGGGCTGAGGAGTTCAGGGCCATAGTTACTGATGATGCTGAAAGGGCCGAGTTCTGGCTTGATAACACCATTCGGGTGTTTGATGAACTGTCATGCACACCCGATGAATGTCTAAAGTGTGCTATATCCTTGTTGCGGGACTCAGCCTACTATTGGTGGAGGACCCTGATTTCCATAGTCCCAAACGAACGAGTTACTTGGGACTTCTTTCAAACGGAATTCCGAAAGAAATATATTAGTCAACGGTTCATTGATCAAAAGCGTAAGGAATTCTTGGAACTCAAGCAAGGCCGTATGACAGTATCTGAATACGAACATGAATTCGTAAGACTCAGTAGGTATGCCCGGGAATGTGTAGCTGATGAGGTTGCTATGTGCAAAAGATTCGAAGAAGGATTGAATGAAGATTTAAAGCTACTAGTGGGTATTTTGGAGATAAAAGAATTCGTGACACTAGTCGAACGGGCCTGCAAGGCGGAAGAACTTGGAAAGGAGAAGAAGAAGGCTGAATTTGAAGCTAGAGACTGTCGTAAAAGATCGACGGGTAAAGCTCCGTTCTCAGCTGTAAAGAAGTTCAGGGAGGACACTAATAAGTCGAGGATGACTGCGGGAATTTCCATCAGAGCACGACCATCGACAGACTCCCGAGCTACTTCGGTAGCTAGTGTGGGCAATAATCGTCAAGAGAAACCTGAATGTCCCCAATGCGGAAGACGACACCTAGGTGAATGTTGGGGTAAGTCTACTAACAGGGCCTGTTACGGATGCGGTTCGAAGGACCACTTCATTAGAGATTGCACGGAGCTTGATGAGAAGAATAAGATTCAAGGTGCAAGACCTAGTGGAGTGACAACTAGAGGTAGACCACCGAGAATTTTAGGAGGTAGGGGTGGTATTCAGAGAGGGGCCTCTGATACGGCTGTTCGAGCCGAGAACCGTACTCCTGCTAGAGCATATGCCATTCGCGCACGAGAGGAGGCATCCTCCCCTGATGTCATCACTGGTACCTTCACTCTCTTTGATACTAATGTGATTGCATTGATTGACCCTGGCTCTACTCATTCATATGTATGCGAAACCTTAGCATCCAGTAAGACTCTACCTGTTGAGTCCACTGAGTTCGTAATTCGAGTGTCAAACCCTTTGGGTCAATACGTACTTGTTGATAAAGTGTGTAAGAGATGCCCTCTAATAATCCGAGAATCCTGTTTTCCGGCCGATTTGATGCTTTTGTCGTTTGATGAAATTGATGTTATTCTTGGTTTGGATTGGTTGACCGCGCATGATGCGGTTGTGAATTGCAAAAGCAAGACTATTGATTTGAGGTGCGCAAATAACGAGATAATCCGAGTTGAGTCTATGGACTTAAGGGGGTTGCCAGCTGTAATATCAGTAATGTTGGCCCAGAAATATGTAAGAAAAGGGTGCGAAGCATACCTTGCGTATGTACTTGATGACAAAGAAATAGAAAAGAAACCCGAATCTGTGCCGGTGGTTTGTGAATACCCAGATGTTTTTCCTGAAGAGTTACCGGGTTTGCCACCTGTTCGGGAGATAGAGTTTGGTATTGAGCTTGTACCTGGAACTACGCCAATTTCGATAGCTCCGTATCGTATGGCACTAACCGAGTTAAAGGAATTGAAAGCTCAATTGCAAGAGTTGACGGATAGAGGTTTCGCTCGACCAAGTTTCTCACCTTGGGGTGCACCAGTATTGTTCGTGAAAAAGAAGGACGGAACCATGAGGTTGTGCATTGACTATCGTCAACTGAATAAAGTGACGATAAAGAATAAATATCCATTACCGCGTATTGATAATTTGTTTGATCAACTAAAGGGAGCCTCAGTGTTTTCAAAGATAGATTTGAGATCGGGTTATTATCAGTTGCGGATTCGAGATTCGGACGTACCCAAAACTGCTTTCAAAACGAGGTACGGTCACTACGAGTTCTTAGTGATGCCGTTCGGGCTCACTAATGCCCCTGCGGTATTTATGGATTTGATGAATCGGATCTTCAGACAGTATTTGGACCGGTTCGTAGTTGTGTTCATTGATGACATCTTAGTCTATTCAGAAGATGAGACCGAACATGCTGAGCACCTGAGATTAGTGTTGCAAATTTTGCGGGATAAGAAGTTATATGCTAAGTTCAGTAAGTGTGAGTTCTGGTTAAGAGAGGTTAGTTTCTTGGGTCATGTGGTATCCGCATCGGGTATTCGAGTTGACCCGAGCAAAATTTCAGCCATACTTAACTGGAAGCCTCCAAGAAATGTTACCGAAGTTCAGAGCTTCCTGGGGCTCGCCGGTTATTACCGACGATTTGTAAAAGGTTTCTCGATGATAGCCACACCAATGACGAAGCTACTTCAAAAGGATGCTAAGTTCGAATGGACGGAGAAATGTCAGAAAAGCTTCGATCAACTGAAAACTCATTTGACTGAAGCTCCAATTTTAGTGCAACCCGAATCAGGCAAAGAGTTTGTCATTTATAGTGACGCATCCCTACTCGGGTTGGGTTGCATATTGATGCAAGAAGGTCGAGTTGTGGCCTATCCGTCGAGACAATTGAAGCCACACGAGAGAAATTATCCAACCCATGATCTCGAACTAGCCGCCATCGTATTTGCTTTGAAAATATGGCGACATTATTTGTTTGGCGAAAAGTGCCATGCATTTTCGGATCACAAAAGTCTCAAATATTTGATGACTCAAAGAGACTTAAATCTGCGACAAAGACGTTGGCTTGAGTTGTTGAAAGATTACGAGCTTGTCATTGATTACCACCCGGGAAAGGCTAATGTGGTTGCAGACGCCTTAAGCCGGAAATCGCTGTTTGCTTTACGAGTGATGAATGTGCACTTGTCTGCTCTACCCGACAATGTGTTAGTAGCTGAATTAAAGGCCAAACCATTATTGATTCATCAAATTCGTGAAGCTCAGAAAGTCGACGATGAATTGGTTGCAAAACGGGCTGAATGTATTCCGAATATGGAATCCGAATTTCAAATTGATGATGACGATTGTTTGAGGTTCAGAAGTCGGTTGTGTGTTCCAAGAAATTCAGAACTCATTTCGATGATTCTGAACGAAGCCCATTGTAGCCGAATGTCAATTCACCCGGGGAGTACGAAAATGTACAACGATTTGAAACGTCGATTTTGGTGGCATGGTATGAAACGGGACATCTCCGACTTTGTTTCGAGATGTTTAATATGTCAACAAGTGAAAGCGGAACATCAAGTGCCTTCAGGATTACTTCAGCCGATCATGATACCCGAGTGGAAATGGGATCGAGTCACAATGGACTTTGTGTCCGGACTGCCATTGTCAGCAAGTAAGAAGGATGCGATTTGGGTTGTTGTTGATAGACTGACTAAGTCGGCTCACTTTATCCCCGTGCGTACGGATTTTTCATTGGATAAACTAGCCGAATTGTATGTTTCTCAGATTGTGAGATTACACGGGGTACCTATTTCTATCGTGTCGGATAGAGATCCGAGATTCACCTCGCGATTTTGGAAGAAATTGCAAGAAGCTTTGGGTACCAAGCTGCATTTTAGCACCGCTTTTCATCCACAAACCGATAGTCAATCCGAGCGGATAATTCAGATACTTGAGGATATGTTGAGATGTTGCATCCTCGAGTTTAGTGGTGCATGGGAACGGTATTTACCTTTGATTGAATTCGCTTACAACAATAGTTTTCAATCAAGTATTAAGATGGCACCTTACGAGGCTTTGTACGGTCGTAAATGCCGTACACCATTGTTTTGGACTGAGCTCGGTAAAAGTAAAATTTTCGGAGTCGATTTGATTAAAGATGCCTAACAGAAAGTAAGGGTAATCCGTGAAAGTCTAAAGGCAGCCACAGATCGTCAGAAATTGTATGCGGATTTGAAACAAAAAGACATTGAATATCAGGTGGGAGATAAAGTGTTTCTTAAAGTTTCGCCTTGGAAAAGGTACTCAGATTTGGCCGAAAGGGCAAGTTGAGTCCGAGATTCATTGGGCCATACGAAATATCCGAACGAGTCGGTCCAGTTGCGTATCGATTGATTTTACCCCCTGAACTTGAAAAGATTCACGACGTCTTTCATGTTTCGATGCTTCGATGCTATAGATCTGATCCTTCGCACATAATTAGTCCGTCGGAGGTTGAAATTCAAGCCGATATGAGTTATGAAGAAGAGCCATGCGTATCCTAGCTCGTGAAGTGAAGGAGTTGCGAAACAAAAGGGTTCCGTTAGTAAAGGTGTTATGGCTCAAACACGGGATCGAGGAAGCTACTTGGGAAACTGAGAGCTCGATGAAAGAACGATACCCAAACCTATTTACCGGTAAGATTTTCGGGGACAAAAATTTCTTGAGTGGGGGAGAGTTGTGACAGCCCAAAATTGACCCTAGTCGGGAAGTGGTTTCGGGACCACAAAACCGATTCATACTAATAATTAGCCATCATATTTGATGCTTATTATATGTATATATGCATGTGTGAAAATTTCATGCTTGAATTTTGTTAATTGTAAGTGAATTTTATTAAATAGGACTTATGTGAGAAAATTTAGAAATGTGTTAGGCAAATGTGAAGTGGCCTATTAATGCATGTTATGAAAATGATGGGTTTGCATGTCAAATTACCCAAAATTTGAGCTAGTGGCTGGCCATGCTATGGGTGGAAACATGTTGGGAACATGTTGGCTTAGTGTGTTATGTTAGAAAGATTAAATAAAAGGGTTAGTAATTAAGTAATGAAAAGGGAGGGTTCATGAAAACAAAGTTATCTCATCCATCCCCCCCTCTATTTGCCGTAACTAGACAAAGAAAAGAGAAAAAAAAAAGAAAGAGTGTGTTCATCTTCCTTACCTTCTTGCAAAGCCGAAACAAAAGGGGAAAGAGGAAGGAATTTGTCTAGGGCATTTGGCTATCTTGGAGGTTAAATAAGGTAGGAGTTCATGTTATTTCTATTGATTTTTATGAGAATCTAGTAGTAGTCAAGCTCTTATTGTAACCCATATGTTGATTTTTCTTTAGTTTTGGTGACAAATTGTGCATACGGTATTATTGGATAAATGCTAAAAGGATGGTGTTTTGATATTTTGGATTGAAATATTAGAAAGGGGAAAATATGAGCTACCTAAATAGATATATGTGAATTTAAAAGATGGTATGAACAAATGTGGAGTTTTGCTAGTTTAGGATTATTCGGCCAAGTGTTTATGTGGTGGAAATTAAGTGTTAAATGGAATGAAAATGATATTATATGGGGGTATGTATATTCGGCCATATGAGTAAATATATAGATGATGTTAAATTTGATTATGTATAATGGGCCATATAGAGTACACATTGTGATATTAACTTTAATTCTCTATAATTGATCAAGTGGGTGATATTGGTTTATATGGCTGAATTTGATTTATGAATATGTACCTTGAAATAAAATATATCATCGACTATGTTACTTTGGAAGTAAGAATGCATTCGGCCTTGAGACAATTTATAAGTATTAGTTAAGGTTCTAATGTTTTGAACAAGAATGGTTGTAAGATGAAACGAAAATTATTAAAATATATATGAGTAATTAACAAGGGTGGTTGCCGTGTATATAATATTTATGTGTGTTTTATTGAAATATTTATTGGGTTAATTTTAGTAATTGGATCTTAGGTGATCAATAGCCGAATGGCTTAAAGTTAGTAAAAGCATAAGGTGAATAAAAATAAAATGTTGCCGTATGCTTCTTTTGATATGAAACTATTAATGTTATGGGATATAAATAACTAGCAAGGTAATTAAACTAGTTGATTTATTTATTTAAGCTCAAGAACCTAAAGGAGAGGCGTCCAACAAGGGGAAATCGAAGGTCATCGAGTAGCCGACTTGGAATTATTTTACCCAACATAAAGTAAGTAATTAAGCATATAGTTTGTATTAATTTAAATGGTCATAACGTCTATGTAATGATGCTGAATGGAATGATAAATATATATATACATGTATGTATGTGGTGATGAAAGTGTTGAATGAACAGAAAAGAGGTGAGATGTATTGAGTTGTTGTTCTCGCACTAAGTGTGCGGGTATAAACATTTATGATCATGAGATTGGCGCTAAGTGTGCGGGTTTAAATTGTACAGCACTAAGTGTGCGAGTTTGATTATATAGCACTAAGTGTGCGAGTTTGATTATATAGCACTAAGTGTGCGAGTTGATTATATAGCTCTGAGTGTGCGGACTTAATATATACTTTTGAATCACTATGGACACTAAGTGTGCGACATTATTGAGTTGATCACAGACAGCGGATCGGGTAAGTACCTTGAGTTCGTGACTAATAGGCGCTTGTTTATATTTGAAGTTGAGCTTGGTAAGTTTGAACCTATGTGACAATTATAATTGAAGTCACGTACATAAGATTTATCGTGGAATAGGTGAAAGGTCGTTTAGTTGTATGATGTAACGAAAATTAAATGATGTATGAAAATGCCTCAAATATCCTATTGACTAGTATATGGAATGTGAATGCATGACTTGGTAGGAGATTGAACCGATAGGTTTAAGGAACTATGGTATGGTTCGGTATGGATGGAGTAACTAGCCTTGTTCCATTTTGTTTCCTCTTTTGATAATGTTATTAATGAATGGTAGTGCATTGCTTATGACTTATTGAGTTATATACTCACTCTGTGTTTCCTTGTTACCTATTTTAGGTTTCTTGGACTCGTCTCTTTTTGCGTGATCGGGCCGTCATCAGAGTCATCACACCGGCTAGCAACTTTTGGTATCTTCTTTTTAGTCGGTCTAGGAGAACATTTCAGCATGTATAGGCTAATATGTTTTGTTGAAATATGGTATGTAACTTTTAGCCATGCGAAAATGGCATAAATGTTCGGTTGGATTTGGTTTTATAACGTTAGGTCGTAAGTCTTGGTAATTCGATTTTTATGCCATATGTCATGGCTGATTAATTTTGGTGTTAAGATTCATGATATGGCAATAGTGTAGTAGGGAGATGTTTGACATGATTAGCCTTTGGTATGGCTAGTCATGATTATAATTTTGTGATATGTATGATGAATTACTAGTTAGATCAATGAGAAATCACGAAATGGCATAGTTCTTCAGTAACAGATGCTGGCAGCAGCAGTAAGTGGGATTGAAAATTACAAAATTAGTAGAATGGAATTAAATAGTGATAAATATGTAATCGAAGCTCGATGAGTCTATTTCATATAGAAGTAACGAAACGATCATATGGATAGTATGTTAAGAGATATTCAGGTTCTCGTGAGACAGGGTCAGAACGGTTTCTGGGTTCCCTGTTCCGACTTTGGAAATTCATTATAAATTAACCAGAGATAATTAGGAGTCATGCCATATATTTATAGATTCCTATCTGAGTCTAGATTCTATAGAAACAAACGTCATCAGTATTGAATCTCTGTGAAGGGAGTTATCCAAATCGTAATGCATGAAGGTCAGTGTAGTCGCACCCTGTATAGGGAGAATTTAACTAATAAACTGTACTAATTGGCCCAACGAAAAATTCTACAAAAATTCTACATATAGGTTTGTGAGTCTGGTTCCAGAGAAAATTACAGAACTGGATTCGAGTTTCGAAACTCAAGATATGATTTTAAAGCGACTAGTACGCAGATTGGCAGCTTGCTGGAAATGTCAATAAGTTCGAAGTCTGTTCTGTTAACACCTCGTGTTCGACTCCCGGCGACGGTCTCGGGTTA